>NC_057798.1:346011700-346303246 GCF_018294505.1 Triticum aestivum
AATAGGGTACCCCTACAATAGTACACCGACAGACATGTTGGATGACCTTGACAAGTATCATGTCATGGATAATAATATAACCCCATGAAATCGCCTCAAAACCATTTCTGTCCATTTTGAAGTTTGAGAAACTTTACATTGCCAAACATGTCCAAATGCTCTCAAATCTTGTGAACATGCTAAAATGGTCTAATCTTTCATCTAGACCAAATGGAACAAGTTGGAGAAAATGTTATATTGATCAAAGTGCCCCAAAACCCTCTCTGACCAGAATCTAATTTGAACAACTTTGTACTACCAACTTTCTCTCCTTGACCCCATCTTTGGTGAGCATATTCACATGACCAAATGAGGCCACTACACCAAGTGGTACATCAAGGAGAAGTGATTTGCTCAACTAGATCTACACAAGTTCATTTCTGCTAATTTCAAGGGTTTACAAAAGTTGCATTGGTAACTTTGCCCAAATGGACTCAACCTTGGTGTAACCTATTATTATCTCATTCCATTTGACCCTGTCAAGCCTCATGATAAGAGGAGTTCATCTTCTTGCCCAAAACCATATCAAACACCTTCTGCATGTTAACTAAAAACCCTGTTTGGGGCTCTTCCACTAATCTCCATGAGCTCCACTTTTTACCAAAGCCCCTCCTAGTCCCCTTGCACCTCGAGTAACAATGGCAAATCCACAGCTCAATTATTGGATGCGTAAAACACCCATTTACCTCTCTGGACAACCCTTTTCTCTCTCTCCCTCAACCTCTCTCCTCTCCTAGAGGCTCTCTAGAGCATCCAATGCTTCCTCCCCTTTCTTTACTACCTCCTAGCACTACCGGACACAAGTGGCCGCGCCCACTTTCCCCCTTTTTATGCCATGGCATGCCAAAGGCGTGCTCCGGAGCGTGCTACAGTGCTCCCACACACTGTAGCTGCTCTCTGCCCAAGCCATCCGACCACCTTGAGCCTCCCCCTTAAGCCAGTCGAGATGCCTCGACATCCGCAACACTCCACCGTGTTGTCCCCCTCCTTCCCCTCTCTCTCTCTCACCCCCTGAGGCGCGCGCCAGACGCCGCCCAGCTCGGCCAATGCATGCGCCCATGCCAGGGACCCCCTCGAGCTCGCCCCGCTCCTCCTCTCTCTTCCTGGCACCCTACTCAATGCCCATGAGCGCCGCAGACAGCCTCGAGCCTCCTCCCGTGGCCACCACGGCCATTTCCGCGGGTGCCATTAGGCCACGTCCACGGTGAGCCATGGCCTCACCATTTAAGGGCTCCCGAGGCCTCCCTCTGGATCCCCTTCGCCCTCTCTCACTCCAAGTGACCCCATGGACCAATCCAACTCTCTCCCCGTGCCCTCCATCCACCACCATGGCCGGAGCCTTGCCGTCAGCCTCGGCTTAAATTCGTGCCACCCGGGCCCCCTCCTCCTCGCCTCATCATTCCATGGCATCACCACGACCATCGTGGAACTCTCCCCTGCTACTTCCCCTACTTCCCGTGGCCATGCGGTTGAGCTCCATCTCCACAGCCGGCCCCGCCCGCCATGGTCGACGAGGCGCCCGCGTCCGACCACCCCTGCGCTCTCAGCGCACCTTGGCGGATGCGGCATTTTCTCCTGGACCCGCTGCTCTGCTGGGCGTAGCCGGAGATGGTCGTGCCACCGGGGAGAACGCCGGCAATGTCCGGCCTCGCCTCCTCTGTCTCCCGACGCGCCCGCGCGGGAGGTTGGGGATGAACCCGACTAGTGGGCCCCATGTGTCGGCGACCCTAAGGGCTGGGCCTGCGAGTTAAGTGGACACGACTTCTTCGGAAGCCGTCTCCCCGCGGCGAAGGCGCACTCTCGGTGAGCGTTTTCGACGCCGCCACTCCCTTCCTCTGCGTGGCTGAGCGACTGGGCCAGGCCCAGTGCGCTCATCACTATGTCTCGCACTATGCGCGCTGTCGCCGCCCAGATCCAGCCCATTCGGGTAAAAATCTTTCCCTTTTTCTTTTCTGTAAAACTTGTAAAATCTCCCAATAATTCAAATTAACTCCAAATTTGATGATTCAAATTTCTAGTAGTTGCTAAAATCATGCCCTACCACATGGTGCTATTGTCACATTTTTACAGAAGCATTTCCTTCACAAATATTTATCAAAACCCCATTTTCAATTTCTGTGATGAACTTTAGAAAATCACAGAGAGCTCAAACTTGATCCAAATGCCATGATTCAAATCCTAGATGCTTCTAAGTTCATAACTTAGTTTATGAACATTTTTCTTAATACTTTCTGTACGCCGCAATATAATGAGCCATTTCTTCATATTTGTCAACTTTGCAAATTCATAGGGAATTCATTTGAACTCCAAATCTAGTGAAACCAACTCATAGATGCTTCTAAAATCATGATTTGTTAAATGGGTGCCTTTGCTCATTTTCCAAATATATATTTCTGGACACTTCTTGCAAATCCACAAACCCCTTGGTTCCATCATATCAAAATGTTCAGAAATATCCACTGATCCAATTCCAATGAAACCACTCTGGTTATTTTTCATATAACCAGAGAAGTCCTAGAAAAGTCAAATTAATATTTTTGAGCGCTTTTATTTCCTGCCTTGTTGTGTTGCTTATTATGGTTGCTTTCGACGATAGTTGACGAAGTACACAAAATGCTCGGAGTTGGACCAGAGATATGTGAAGACCTCGAAGACTTTGTTAAAACAGGCAAGCGGCCCTTTGACCATGTTTGAGAAACCCTTTTTATGCATGTCATATAGCACCATATTGTTGTTGCAATGGAATCATGATGAGCTGGTAACCACCTTGATGGTTTGCCACCGTTACTTCCTCGTTGATACTTGCATTGTGCATGACCCAACCTTCTTATGAGGGTTATGCTGGTGGGAGTAGATAGGATGCTAAAGTAGATGCTACGCAAAAAGGGACGGGTATATGGATGGTGAAGGAGACAAAGTATTTTCAAAAGACTTTTCGAAAACCCTGTCGGGTGCCACTTATGCCCGAGGGAGATGATGAGATGGCTAACCACTTGATGACGAAGTGGTGTACCGAGGCAAGTGTGTGTGTTGTTTTCAAAAATGGATTAGATTTAAGATTTGTCGACCGTCCCAACCTTACATGCCCAACCACTCTACCCTTGTATGGGAAAGGGCATTATTGATTACCTAGGCCGATACTAGCTTGGAGCCCGCATTACTAGTGACGGGGGAGAGTTGGTGCTCTCTCTCGGGACGGGGTCGTGCCAGGTAGGGCGGCCATGACTATTTTCACAGGGCACCGGATACACCGTTGTGTCCCCTCTCGGATGTTACGATCTCGAGTGAGTCTTGTATGATGTACATCGTGAGGATACGGAACAACGAGTGGACTCCTTGTTAGTGTCGTCTAGGGAAAGATAGTGATCGGGTGCGTACCCCGGGTACTTGAGGTATCGCAGGTCGTGGATGACACGGAAGTTCCACGGATCTTGTGGGTAAAGTGTGCAACCTCTGCAGAGTGTAAAACTATTCGAATAGCCGTGTCTATGGTCAAGGACAGTTGGGCGGTGCTGCTTAAACTACGTCCAGAGTTTTACAAACCGTGTGTGTGTGTGTTGATAAAACTACTTGGGTCAAGTCAAGGGACTTGACATGAATGAGTTGGGTTGATGCCCACTCTATTTATGTTGATATCTGTAAACTGTCCTCATGGTTACTTGAATTCTCCTGATGCATGTCTTACAAGTTGTTGAACATGTCATTGCACTCAAAACTAGCTGAGGGAGTCCTGGACTAGGGGGTGTCCAGATAGCCGAACTATCATGATCGGCCGGACTGCCAGACTATGAAGATACAAGATTGAAGACTTCGTCCCGTGTCCGGATGGGACTTTCCTTGGCGTGGGAGGCAAGCTTGGCGATACGGATATGTAGATCTCCTACCATTGTAACCGATTCTGTGTAACCCTAGCCCTCTCCGGTGTCTATATAAACCAGGTGGCTTTAGTCCGTAGGACGAACAACAATCATACCATAGGCTAGCTTCTAGGGTTTAGCCTCCTCGATCTCGTGGTAGATCTACTCTTGTAATACCCACATCATCAATATCAATCAAGAAGGATGTTGGGTTTTACCTCCATCAAGAGGGCCCGAACCTGGGTAAAACATCGTGTCCCTTGTCTCCTGTTACCATCCTCCTAGATGCATAGTTCGGGACCCCCTACCCGAGATCCGCCGGTTTTGACACCGACATTGGTGCTTTCATTGAGAGTTCCTCTGTGCCGTCGCAATCAGGAGGGATGCCTTTTCCCGTCTTTAAAGGCGGCGCTGTCGTCAAGGGAGCTTTGGCCCCAGGCCAAACTATCCGGCTAGGCGGATTTCTTATGACCACCTGTTCGGCCGCCGCTCCGACAATGACCTCTCGAGTCATCAAAAGTGATCTTCACATCAACTCGGAATTCGCCGAGCAGCTAGATCCGATGGAGCTCTCCTCCGTAAATGAGCTCTTGGATCGCATCGCCGCCCTGGGAGTCGCCACGGACTACGATCAGATTGGGCTTAAAACCAATCTGAGAGAAATTAATTCTCCCCAGGCTACCCACCACGTTGTCGTGGTAGAGGAACAACGCGGCGACTCTTCCTCTATGTTAAAGACCAGTTATGTCCGGATTCCTGATCCCTCCATGCCGGATTCCCGCGGAGGGACGGATGTCAATCAAGTACTGAACCTAAAGTCAGGCATCGGACCAGATTTGTTGGATAACATCCAGCAATCCAAGCTTCCAAATCCGGAAACTTCTCGGCCTTTGAGCCTCAGATCGGGCAGGGTTCCAAATTTAATTCCGCCCGCCCACCCAAACATAAGCGATCTATCTCAAATACGGCAAGAGCCCGATGAAACAGTACATCACTACTGGGCCAGATTCCTCCTGGTCATGGACAGGATAAAAGACTGCCGTGAGGAAAGCGCAATCTCAATTTTCTGCAACAATTGCACGGACAAGGGAATCATGAACGCCATAAGTCGTCACGAAGTTACACGCTTCGCCAATCTGGCGACCATAGTACAAAAATACTGTGCGATGGAGAGTGCCTGGAAAACCGAAACCAGATTTTGGGACAATCCGGCCCTGAATACAACCCTAGTTCGAAATAAAAGGGTGTGTCATACTCAAGCAGCTGGGGTAAAAACCAAAAAGGAAAACCCCCCTAAAGGGCACAGAACTGTGCTGGAGGGATGGCTCAACGGACCCTGTAAAATCCACGGTACGGAGGGCGCCACTCCAACACATAGCCTTCGAGCATGTTGGATACTACGGCAGGTGGCCAAAAGTGGCGAAGGCTTTCTAGCCCCAGGCAACCAGCCCAACAGTACCAGTACGGTATTAACAGTCTTCGAGACTTTTGCATCAAATAACATGCGGAAACGAACAATCCACAGCCTCGCCGAAGTCTACCAAGTAGCAACAACAAATCCATGGAGAGACACGGCTATCACCTTCAATGCCAGCGACAAACCTAAATTCCGAACAGCTCGAGCACCAGCCGCATTGGTCCTCAGTCCGATAGTGGACGACTTTCGTCTTACCAAGGTACTAATGGACGGCGGCAGCGGATTAAACCTCATCTATGAGGAAACCCTCCAAAAAATGGACATTGATTGGAGCCGCATTGAGCGAAGCAACACAACCTTCAGAGGAATAATCCCTAGTCGAGAAGTACGCTGCACAGGAAAAATCACACTAGACGTAGTGTTCGGCTCGCTGGACAATTACAGGTCCGAAGAGGTCACGTTCCAAGTGGCCCCATTCGGCAGTGGATATCACGCCTTGTTAGGGTGAGAGGCATTCACAATCTTCCAAGCTATACCCGATTACGGGTACATGAAGCTCAAAATGCCCGGGCCCAATGGAATAATCACTCTTGTCAGTGATCCAGATATAGCACTCCGCGCTGAAAATAAGACAACCGCACTGGCCCTAGAGGCATTATACAAAGCCCTAGCGGCAGAGGAACTCACTGCGCTGCGCTCCACGATGGATAGGGACGATATGATACTCGATAAGAGGTCTAAGTCCACCTCTTTTAAACCAGCAGACGAAATAGTCAAATTCCAGGTCCACCCAACGGACCCTACAAAGACGGCCTCCATTGGGGCACAATTAAATCCTGATGTAGAAGCCACACTACGAGAATTCCTTCGGGAAAATTGGGACATTTTTGCCTGGCACCCTTCAGACATGCCAAGAATCCCACGCAGGCTGGCAGAACACAACCTAAATATCCTAAAAGGATTCAAGCCGGTCAAATAGGCTCTTCGGCGATTTTCCGAACCCAAAAGACAGGCAATGGGAGAGGAGCTAGCCAAACTCTTAGAAGCCGGATTCATCAGAGATATAAAACATCCGAACTGGCTAGCCAACCTGGTAATGGTACCAAAAAAGGACAAATCCTGGCGCCTTTGTGTCGATTTCAAAGACCTTAACAAGGCCTGTCCAAAGGACCCTTTCCCTCTCCCTCAGATCGACGAAATCATCGACGCTACCGCAGGGCACGACTCATTGTGCTTCCTCGATGCATACTCCGGATACCATCAAATCAAGATGGCAGAAAAAGACCAGGCCGCAACGGCATTCATTACTCCGTACGGACCATTCTGCTTCAACACAATGCCCTTCGGACTCAAAAACGCCGGTGCAACATATCAGCGCATGATTCAGACATGTCTGGCCACCCAGATAGGCAAAACAGTGGAGGCGTACGTAGACGATGTGGTCGTTAAGACCAAACATGTCGAAACTCTAATAGACGATTTGAGGCTTACATTCGACAACCTCCGAGCATACGACATTAAGCTCAACCCAGAAAAATGTGTTTTCGGCGTACCAGCCAGAAAGCTCTTGGGCTTCATTGTATCCGGTAGAGGAATTGAAGCAAACCCAGCCAAGATCCGGGCTCTATCACAATTGGATATCCCAAAAGACCTCAAACAAATACAAAAATTGACGGGATGCGTGGTGGCTCTAAGCCGCTTCATCTCCCGTTTGGGAGAAAAGGCGCTGCCCCTCTATCACCTCCTCCGGCGCACCGAACACTTTGAATGGACGGATGCTGCCACGGCCGGACTCGAAGAAATTAAGGCCACATTGGCAACAAACCCGGTCCTGGCCGCGCCCAACTTGGGCGAACCTATGTTATTATATATCGCGACAACACATCAAGTTGTCAGTGTCGTGCTCGTCGTCAAACGAGAAACAGAAGGGCAAAAATTCCCTCTTCAAAAACCAGTGTACTACGTATCCACTTTCTTAACTCCATTCAAGTCCCGGTACCCACATTATCAAAAGATAGCGTACGCGGTGTTCATGGCATCCCGGAAGCTGCGACACTACTTTCAAGAGTGTTCCATAACGGTGGCCTCCGAAGTACCTCTCAACGATATAATAAATAATCGCAACGCGACGGGAAGGATTGCAAAATGGGCCATTGAGCTCTTACCATTTGACATAACTTACAAACCACGGCGAGCTATAAAGTCGCAAGTTTTGGCTGACTTCATCGCCGAATGGACCAAAGCCGAACTCCCTAAAGAGTACGACTCATACTCCAATTGGATCATGCATTTCGATGGCTCCAAAATGTTGGCTGGCTTGGGGGCTGGCGTCGTCTTGACGTCCCCAACCGGAGATACAGTCCAATACGTACTTCAAATAATGTACACGGACTCCAATAATGCAGCCGAATACGAGGCCCTTCTACATGGCCTCCGGATGGCAATCTCCATGGGTATTCAATGCCTAGAGGTGCGCGGGGATTCAAACCTCGCAATATCCCAAGTAAATGGAGACTTTGACGCCAAGGATCCGAAAATGGCAGCCTACCGTAACACCGTCCTAAAAATGTCAGCCCGGTTCGAAGGACTCGAATTCCACCATGTAGCCCGGGATAATAACCAGCCAGCAGACATGTTGGCACGCATCCGCACAAAACGCAACGCCGTCCCTCCAAACATCTTCCTGGAACGGCTCTTTAAACCATCCGTATTATGGGAAGAGGAGTCCGGAAATAACAACCCGGAACCAACTGCACCACCCAACACAGAACATTTTGACACAATCGGTGGCTCAGCCAATGAAATAACACCTTCAGCCCACGAAATAATGGCAGTAATTGCCCCGTGGACGGAGCCATTCCTAGCCTATTTAATCAGGCAGGAACTTCCCGAAGACCAAAATGAGGCCCGCTGCATAGTTCGGCGATCTAAAACCTACAAGGTCCATGAGGAAGAACTTTATAAGAAAAGCACAACCGGAGTCCTTCAAAGGTGTATCTCCGAAGAGGAAGGGCGAAATCTCCTGGCTGAAATTCACGCCGGACTCGGCGGGCACCACACTACAGCCCGGGCCCTTGTAGGCAAGGCTTTCCGTACAGGATTTTATTGGCCGACAGCCCGGGCAGATGCTTAGGACTTAGTCCAACGATGCATTGGTTGCCAGCTCTTTGCTAATCAAAGCCACATGCCACCCACCGCTCTCAAAACTATACCCATCACTTGGCCGTTCACGGTCTGGGGGCTTGACATGGTTGGACCCCTTAAAGGGGGAACCCACAAGCACAAATACTTATTGGTCATGATGGACAAATTCACCAAATGGATAGAGGCCAAGCCGGTTAAAACGGCAGAATCAGGACCTGTGATAGACTTCATATCCGGGGTAGTACACCGTTTTGGCGTCCCACACAGCATCATCACTGATAACGACACGAATTTCACGGCCGACGAGGTTAAACTCTGGTGCAAAAACATGGGCATCAAGCTCGACTACGCTTCAGTCTACCACCCTCAAACTAACGGTCAAGTGGAACGAGCAAATGGTCTAATCATGAGCGGCATTAAACCTAGATTAGTGCGGTCCCTCACGGAATCTAACACGCACTGGGTAGAGGAGCTAGACTCCGTACTCTGGGGGCTGCGGACCACGCCAAACCGCACTACCGGATTCACACCATTTTTTATGGTATACGGCGCCGAGGCAGTTTTGCCCTGCGATATAATTCGTGACTCACCTCGCGTGCGCATGTACGAAGAAAGAGAAGCCGAGTTGGATCGGCAGGACAGTTTGGACGCCTTAGAGGAGGAGCTCGATGTGGCAAAATCCCGTTCAGCATTCTATCAGCAGCAGGCTCGAAGATATCAAAGCAGAGAAGTACGGGCCAAAACTTACAATGTTGGCGAGCTAGTTCTACGCCTGCCGGACAAGAAAAAGGACAAACTTAAGCCCAAGTGGGAAGGTCCCTTCATCATTGACCAAGTCCTTACCGGCGGTGCATACCGTCTATGCAACGCATCTAACAACCGACTCGAGCCAAACCCATGGAACGTAGCCCGTCTCCGAAGATTCTACGCCTAGCGCCGGACTCAAAGTTCGTCTCCTTCCACCGTCCACCTTTCATATTTTTTCGCTGTCTTTGTTTTCCTCCCTTTTTCCTCCCTCTTTCACTACAAGCCTCTTGAGGGCTGATCTGCGCTTTGTGCGCACTCACTCGATGTGCTACTCGCACTCGTTATACCTGGGGGCTTCTTTAACAGAAGCTTATTTATATGGGCTTCATGCCCAACACATGTGTCATACTTCCGCATGTACCTTTTACTCACCATTATATGCATCGATATGACTTAAGTTTTGGCCAAGCCGGGTTGCCTAGCTCCTGTGCTTACCCCTACGTTCCCGTTTGTTCGGCTAGGAGGTAAAGGGAGCACCTCTGCGATTGTTACTGCCGGGTCAGCCGGATGTGTACCTCATACTGGGTGAAGCCGAAGGCTAGTGTTCTTAAGGGAATAGTGGGTCGGTGACCTGAAAGATGATTTATTACTTATTTATTTATCTGCCCCCAGATGCTTTTTCTGCTCTTTTCACAGTCCGGTCATGCACTTTAGGGCATGCCTCCCAGGGAAAGGAACCCCTAATGGAACTATTCTCCCTGGAAGATGTTTCTTACTAACCATGTAATATAACATAGCTAGTTGGGAACTTGTCTGATAAAGCACTTATGACCCCTACGCCTTGTCTCCATGCATGCCCCGGTTTATTTTATATAACCGTAAGGGTATTCGGACACACTCCGGACTGTTGGGTCCCGAGGTTGAAGCGAAAAGGTCCGCAAAGAAAAACGATCTACAATCCGGCTAGAAGGCATTTTACATGTCATTTTAAATTACATCATCAAACTGACTGATTGTACTCCTCTTCAATCCCATCTAACAGGCTGTCTAATTTACAGTCCTGTTGGGAATATTTCGCGGCCAACTCTACTTGGCCGTACATCAGGCTCACAGGGATCTCCTTCCCATCGGGCCCCGCAGGTCCAACCTCGGCCATGTGGTTTGGATCAGCCTTCGGGTACCGCGTCTTCACCATGGCCCAGGCCTCCCTGGCGCCTTGACGACAGGCTGATATCTTCCACAGACGAAGATGCCACCGCACTCCCTGAAGCTTCTCAACAAGCCCTCCAAGACCCTCGGGTAGGGAGATGGAAGGCCATAAGGCCTGAACGACGCCGCTCATCGCCTGGCGAACACGTTCGTGCAGTTGTAGTAGCTCGGGAAGAGGGTCTCCCGTGGAACCAGGCATCTCCTCCGTCGTACGACCCGTGAGCACACCTACAGACATATTTCTGTCAATCGACTTCCTCGCTGAACTCTTCTTTTCAAAAGAGTTTGCTCAAGCACTTACTATAAATACCGCGACGAAGCCGCTGATTCTCCTTTACGGAGTTAGACAGCTGGACCCGAACATCTTTTAGTTCTTCGCCCAGCTGGGTGTTGGCATCTTGGAGTTTGTTCCTCTCCTGCTGCACCCTCATAAGCACCTTCTCGCTGGCCTTCAGCTGGCGCAGCAGATGTTGCTTGTCCGGATCTAGTCTGGCACCCTCTGCAATATTATTGTCAGATTATACACACGCCGCACTTCATAAACTATTTCCCTTTTCGAAATATGAATTACCAGAGGGGGTCTCTGTGGCTCCCCCGGCAGCGGCTAGTGCGGCCTCAAGTTGGGCCTTGCATTCTTGAAGCTCCTGGGACAGGTGGGTATTCTTCTCTGTTAGATCCTGCATAACAAATGATCCTTAAATCAGTTAGTTTAACTATTTTAAGTCTCGGGGGCTACTGGCATATATAACTATTAAAATTCCTCACCCGAATGTCTTTTACATACTGCTCCGTGGCTCTGGTTAAACCATCTTGAGCAGCACGGAGGTGCGCGTCTCCCGCATTAAAGGCATTCAACGCCTCTGGGGAGAAACACGCGTCGCGAAGAACTGTCCAACGACGCTTGTGATTCATGGCGCTCTCCACCTCAGACCTGGTGGCGGACAACCGGTCGGCATCATCTGTTGGAGGAGCATCCGGCTCGCGCCTTGCGCTCGCCTCCCTCTCCGGACCAGGCATTGGAGCTTGGTTGGCGGAGGCTTGGTTGGCAACCTCTCCGGACTCAGTCCGGCGAGCGCTCTTTCTCCTGGAAGAATCACGAGCATTAATATACCTCCCAGGAGTATTTCCATTAAAGGACAATGGTGCGCCATACCTTTGCGGCGACGTTTCGATTCGCGCCGCACTCCTCTTCCGCCTGCTGGGCCACACTGACCTTGGTTGGTCAGTCGCCGCGGGCTCGGCTTCCCGCTGTAAAGGCACCTTCTGCGAAGCACCATTGGCACACGGTGGTCAGGAATAAGCATTAAAAAGGTAACGGTGTCAGGACTTCGGTCGTACTCACCTGGGAAGCCGGGGATAAACTGGGGTAGTCAGCCGTAATGGCGACTAGAGCATTGTCTATGCTGAGCTGGTGGAACACCCCGTCAATCAGTTCCACCGTCATGCCCGGATCTTCTCCGGCGGCCGGATCAAGGGATCTTCCCGGATCCTCGGGTTGTGGAGTTGGGCTTTCTATGCCCTCCACATCCCGGCGCAGTTCCTGCGTCAAAATCATAAAGTAAGACACTTATCTTTGAAAGCACGGATCAGATATATAAATATCCGCTTACCCAGCTCCGAGGGTTATTCATGGAGAATCCATTCAATGGACTCATGCGGAGGAAGTCCTCCTTCTCCCCCTTGTACAAGCCAGACAGGATCTTCACCAGATCGGCGGCCGATCCCGGCCCCTTGCGGCCATGACGGGTGGCGTCATTCTCCCCGTTGAAATCCCACATGGGGTGGCCCCTATATTGGAGCGGCTGCACCCCTCGCATAATGCATGTGGCCATGACTCCAATCATGGTTAATCCGGAATGGGCCAGTAACCGTATCCGGCCCATCAGATAGTGGACGCTCCTATCATCTTCCCGTTGAGGGCTCCGCGGGCGCCAACTCAAGAGTTTCTTCAGAGGAGCGCTGCTAAACTCTGGGAGGCCGATCCGAACTGGATCCGGCAGCGGGGCGTCTTCCATAAAGAACCACTCCGAAGGCCAGTCTTTGGACGCCTTCTTCGGGGTTCCGGATAGATATCCGGTCCCGGCGATGCGCCATATTTCGGCTCCGCCCACTTGATATATCGACCCCTCGTGAGAACGGGGTACGAGGAAAAATAGTCTCTTCCATAGCGCAAAATGGGGCTCGATGCCCAAGAACAGCTCGCAAACAGCTACAAAGCCCGCGATGTGCAAAATGGAGGCAGGTGTAAGGTGGTGAAGTTGGAGTCCGTAGAACTCCAGGAGCCCCCGGAGAAACGGATGTATGGGAAATCCGAGTCCCCTTATTAAATAGGGGACGAAGCATACCCGCTCTCCTTTGGAGGGATTGGGGATGCTCTCCGCCTGCTTCCCACCCTTGTAGGTGGCCAGTCTAGCTCGAACCGGAACCATAAAGGCTGGGGGAAGGTATCCCTTTGCTTGGAGCGTCACTAACTCGCTATGCGGGACTGAGCATCTCCTCCAATCTCCTGGCTGAGGACTGGGAGCGCGAGAAGAGGAGCCGCGTCGACTATCCATGTTGCAATGGATTCTTGTCAGATGTGCTTCAATGGATACTTGCGAAAGGAGGATGGTGTGATTTGGATCTGGATCCATGCCTCTCTTATAGGCGGCTTATTCGCGCAGCTAGGGGGGTAAAACGTAAAAATACCCTGGCTTTTCGCATTCATACAACACGTGGAAGAGGGCCATTATTGGACGTGGAAGCCAAGGAGCGCAACATTTATGAAGAAACCAGACACTATTCGGCTAACACATGGAACATGGAGGAGAACCTGCCTTGCAAACGCCAAAGACAACATACGCGCCGGACTCGTCGTCATTGAAGCCTGGTTCGGGGGCTACTGAGGGAGTCCTAGACTAGGGGGTGTATGGATAGCCGAACTATCATGATCGGCCGGACTCCAAGACTATGAAGATACAAGATAGAAGACTTCGTCCCGTGTCCGGATGGGACTTTCCTTGGCGTGGAAGGCAAGCTTGGCGATACGGATATGTAGATCTCCTACCATTGTAACCGACTCTGTGTAACCCTAGCCCTCTCCGGTGTCTATATAAACCGGGTGGCTTTAGTCCATAGGACGAACAACAATCATACCATAGGCTAGCTTCTAGGGTTTAGCCTCCTCGATCTCGTGGTAGATCTACTCTTGTAATACCCACATCATCAATATCAATCAAGCAGGACGTAGGGTTTTACCTCCATCAAGAGGGCCCGAACTTGGGTAAAACATCGTGTCTCTTGTCTCCTGTTACCATCCGCCTAGACGCACAGTTCGGGACCCCCTACCCGAGATTCGCCGGTTTTGACACCGACACTAGCTTTCTGCAAAATTTACCTATATCATGCATTGTTACATTTTGGACCAAAACATGGGTTGCTTGCGAGTACATTCAAAGTACTCATTGGCTTGCCACTAGTTATTTAATTGGCCAGGCATGGAAGAACCGGAGTTCGAAGAAGAGTTCTTTGGAGACGAACATGCGAACTAGGACGTTCCCCTGTCAGAATGCCTGTAGGGTTAAGGCAGATGGCATGGGTCCAAGTTGTTATTGAAGATTTCCGCTGTGATGATACACTCAAGACTTGACCATAATGGTCCTACTTGTGTAAAACGGTATGTATGGATGTAAGACTCTTGTTATTCAGCTTTTGTGTGTTCAGTGAGCATTGATCTCTGGGATCACTGTACACGTGCATTCGGTGATCTCGACTTATGAGTCGGGGTCCCCACATTAGTAGTGGCGCACCGAGGGTCTGGTGCGCCATTACTAGTTAAACTAGTAATGGCGCACTATCCCCTGGTGCGCCATTACTAGTTTTGAAAAATAAAATAAAAAAATTGTTAGTAGTGGCGCACCATGGATGTGGTGCGCCATTAGTAGTTGGAGTTTAATGGCATACCTATATATGGTGCGCCACTGCTATATACCAGTGGTGCACCACATACGTGGTGCGGCATTAATGTCCATATTGGCTATAGCCATTTTCCTAGTAGCAATAGGCGCCTTGGGTCCAATGAGTGGACGACATCTGTCCCAACGATGAGCCGACAGGTGTTTCCTCCATCCAATGATGATTTTACAAATGGAAAATCCCCATTGGTCTGGGCTGTTAACGGGTTATCGGATCCAAAACTGGACCTGATAGCTTAACGGCATTCCGTTACGGTGGATGCCACGTGTCGGTCACCCTTGACGAAGGCACTTCTGTGACGCGCGATTTATCGTCATGGAAGTGGACACTTCCATGATGATAATTTTGGTAATGTCATGGAACACTTCTACGACAGCACAAGTAGGACTATCTTGATTCTGTCATAAAATCGTCATGGATGTACATGCATGACAGAAAACGCGACCTACTATGACAAACACGTATCATCACGGAAGTGTATTTTTTTTGTAGTGTGGTAAGTAATAAGTAGATGATGGGTTGGTAGAGTGATAGAAGCTTAAACCCTAGTTTATGTGTTGCTTCGTAAGGGGCTGATTTGGATCCATATGTTTACTGCTATGGTTAGGTTTACCTTAATTCTTATTTCGTAGTTGCGGATGCTTGCGAGAGGGGTTAATTATAAGTGGGAGGCTTGTCCAAGGAAGGGAAACACTCAAGCACTGGTCCACCCACAAATCAAATTATCAAAGTTACTAACGCGAATCATATGAGCATGATGAAAACTAGCTTGACAGTAATTCCCATGTGTCCTCGGGAGCACTTTGCTATATATAAGAACTCGTCCAGGCTTGTCCTTTGCTACAAAAAGGATTGGGCCACCTTGCTAAACCTTAGTTACTTTTGTTACTTGTTACCCGTTATGAATTATCTTATCGCAAAACTATCTGTTACCGATAATTTTAGTGCTTGCAGAGAATACCTTTCTGAAAACCGCTTGTCATTTCCTTCTACTCCTCGTTGGGTTCGACACTCTTAATTATCGAAAGGACTACAATAGATCCCCTATACTTGTGGGTCATCAGAGACTCGCAGTTTGTGGTGAGATAAGTAAACAAGGATTACCAGAGCCCATTGATGGAGGCATACATTGAGGAGGTGAGGAAGTTGGAGGAGCGTTTTGACGGATTACAAACATAGCATGTACCATGTGCGGAAAACAGCATTGCTGATCATCTGTCTAAATGCGCTGCCCAAAAGAACCAGGGACTTTTGTCCTCCACCCGACTCAACTCTCAGTATCCCCAACAATGATGGCCAGAAAAAGGAGGAAATTGGACTCCGGCAAGCCTCTCCCGGCCAAGCTTTCTGAATCCCCCGGCAGAGAGGTTGTCGGGAACAACTCCACTTCGCCTGGTGAGCAGCACCCTCCCGCCGAACCACCGGTTCCTGCGGGTCACGCCCACAATGCGGCTATATCTCCCACGTGTCAAGGCACGACTTAGAGGCATAACCGCATTGTGCTTTTGTCGCAAGAAGGGTCATCTTCACAATCCCATGTAACGAACAAGAAAGGGATAAATAGAGTTGGCTTAAATCGCCACTTCACACAATACTTAAATAAGTCATACATCATCCAAAGTACACACATAGTCCGACTACGGACAAATCCAAATGAAAAGGAAGATAACCCCAAATGCTAGATCCTCGATCGTCCCAATTGGGCTCCACTACTGATCATCAGGAAAAGACACATAGTAACAGCCAAGGACCTCGTCGAACTCCCACTTGAGTAAGGTAGCATCACCTGCACTGGTATCATCGGCACCTGCAACTGTTTGTAGTATTTGTGAGTCACGAGGACTCAATAGTCCCAAAACCCGCGAGATCAAGACTATTTAAGCTTAAGGGTAGGACAAGGTAATGAGGTGGAGTTGCAGCTATTGATAAGAAAAATATGGTGGCTAAAGGCGAGTACAAGAGTAAGAAGAGAAACTACGCAACGGTCATCATCTAGAAGTGATCAAGAAGTGATCCTGAAGACTACTTACGTTCAAACATGACCCAAACCGTGTTCACTTACCATACTCCACCGAGAAGAGACCATTACGGCTACACACGCGATTGATGCATTTTAATTAAGTCAAGTGTCAAGTTCTCTACAACCGGATCTTACCAAATTCCCATTTGCCCATAACCGCGGGCGTGGCTCTCGAAAGTTTATACCCAGCAAGGGTGTCCCAACTTAGCCCATCACAAGCTCTCACGATCAGTGAAGGATATTCCTTCTCCCGGAAAGACCCGATCACTCTCGGAATCCCGGTTACAAGACATTTCGACAATAGTAAAACAAGACCAGCAAGACCGCCTGTCTGTGCCGACAAATCCCGATAGGAGCTGCACATATCTCATTCTCAGGGCACACTGGATGAGACATCCTACGAGTAAAACCAACCCTCAAGTTTCCCTGAGGTGGCCCCGCAGTCTACTCGGTTCGGACCAACACTTAGAGAAGCACTGGCCCTGGGGGGGGGGTTAAAATGAAGATGACCCTCGGGTTTATAACTCCCAAGGGAAAGTTAGTATGTTGTTAGGCAAATGTAAAACCAAGGTTGGGCCTTGGTGGAGGAGTTTTATTCAAAGCGAACTGTCAAGGGGTTCCCATAAACCCGACTATGTGAGGAATGCAAAATCAAGGAACATAACACCGGTATGACGGAAACTAAGGCGGCAAGAGTGGAAGAAGACACTAGGCAAAAGGCCGAGCTTTCCACCCTTTACCAAGTATATAGATGCATTAATTAAAATAAGAGATATTGTGATATCCCAACATAAACATGTTCCGACATGGAGCAATCTTCAACTTCACCTACAACTAACAACGCTATAAGAGGGGCTAAGCAAAAGTTGTAACTTAGACAAAAAACCGTTTCCTAGGAAGGTGGGTTAGAGGATTTACATGGCAATATGGGAGGCATGGTAAACAAGTGATAGGTAGCGCAACATAGCAATGGAGCGAAGCAACTAGCAAGCAAAGATAGAAGTGATATCGGGGGTAATGGTCATCTTGTCTGCAAAGTTCTCAGAGTTGTCGAAAGCTTGCTCCTTGTTAGCATACTCAACAGGTTCCTCGTTCACGAACTCGTCTCCCAGCTCTACCCAAATCAATAACACAAGCAAAGGAACAACAATCAATCACGGTGCAACGCGCAAGCAACATGATGCAAGACATGGCATTGAATGCAAGATATGAGGTGCAATGCATATGGTACTCCGGAAGGGGAAGGATGATTGTCGGTGTCAAAACTGGCGGATCTCGGGTAGGGGGTCCCGAACTGTGCGTCTAGGCGGATGATAACAGGAGACAAGGGGCATCAACCCAACTCAATCATGTCAAGTCCCTTGACTTGACCCCAGTAGTTTTATCAACACACACACATGGTTTGTAAAACTCTGGACGTAGTTTAAGCAACACTGCCCAACTGTCCTTGATCATGGACACGGCTATTCGAATAGTTTTACACTCTGCAGAGGTTGCACACTTTACCCACAAGATCTGGGGAACTTCCGTGTCGTCCACGACCCGCGGTACCTCAAGTACCCGGGGTAAGCACCCGATCACTATCTTTCCCTAGACGACACTAACAAGGAGTCCACTCGTTGTTCCGTATCCTCACGACATACATCATACGAGACTCACTCGAGATCGTAACATCCGAGAGGGGACGCAACGGTGTATCCGGTGCCCTGTAAAAACAGTCATGGCCGCCCTACCTGGCACGAACCCGTCCCGAGAGAGAGCACCAACTGTCCCCCGTCACTAGTAATGAGGGCTCCAAGCTAGTATCGGCCTAGGTAATCAATAATGCCCTTTCCCATACAAGGGTAGAGTGGTTGCGCATGTAAGGTTGGGACATTCGACAAATCTTAAATATAATCCGTTTTTGAAAACAACACACACACTTGCCTAGGTACACCACTTCGTCATCAAGTGGTTACCCATCTCATCATCTCCCTCGGGCATAAGTGGCACCCGACGGGGTTTTCGAAAAGTCTTTTGAAAATACTATGTCTCCTTCACCATGCATATACACGTCCCTTTTTGCGTAGCATCTACTTTAGCATCCTATCTACTCCCATCGGCATAACCCTCATAAGAAGGTAGGGTCATGCACAATGCAAGTATCAACGAGGAAGTAACGGTGGCAAACCATCAAGGTGGTTACCACCTCATCATGATTCCATTGCAATAACAATATGGTGCTATATGACATGCATAAAAAGGGTTTCTCAAACATGGTCAAAGGGCTGCTTGCCTGGTTCAACAAAGTCTTCAAAGTCTTCTGGTCCAACTCCTTCATCAGCAACGCAATCTATCGTCGCAAAATAATAACGAGAAAAATAAGGCAATAATAAAACAGAAAAACCAAAGTGCTCAGAAAAATGTCAACTCATTTTTGTTAAATACTAGGGTGAACACTAAGAAGGGGAAAATTCCTAGTTTTGGATTTGGAGTAGCAGAATAGGAGAAATGGATTTACAAAGGTATATTTAAATGCTTAAAATCACATTTAAATATTTACAGTGAAGAAAAGGTTGTTGGATTTGAATGAAAGTTGCACCATTAAATAGGTGGGATTTTTACAAGAATTTAGGAACTGGAATTATTTCATTTGGATTAATATTTAGTCCATAGGAATTCTTGCATGTCTGACAGAAAAGAAAAAGGGGAAGGGGCACTGTGCCTACCTGGCCAGAACAGCCATAGGGCAGCGGCCCAGTCAGCGATGCGGCCCAGCCGAGCCGACGCGCGCGCGCGCCAGGTTTTTAAACCTGACGGGCGGGCCCCAGCTGCCAGTGGGAGAGAGAGGGGGCGAGATAGAGGTGAGGATGACAGGCGAGGCCCGCCTGTCATCTCTGACCTCGCAACCAGAGGGTCAGCATGCTCACCGGCGGCGATGCAGGGCACGGCGGGTCGAGCTGACGGCATGGTTGGACTCAGCGTGGAGTCGTCATTCGGGTGGTGGTGGTGGACGTCGCCGGAGTTGCCTGGTTCGCCGGTGACGAGGAAACACGGCGGAGGTGCATCGGGAGGTGGTTGTTCCGGTCGACTCCATCTGCAAACGAAGGGGAAAAGGAGGGGGAAGGAGTCAGGGGCTCGCTGTGGTTCCAGATCGAGCGAAAGGAGCGGCAGAGGAGGCTCTTACCGCGCAAACACCGGTGACCCGAGGCGGTGGCGCTTGGCTCGATCCCGAGCACAGAGAGGGAGAGGGGAGCTGGGGCTCTGCTGGTGATCGCTAGGAGGCGAGAGAGCTCAAGGGATGGAGAGAACAGGGTCCGAGGTGGCCTTAAATAGGAGGGGTGCGGCACACCGTGGCTCGTGCGCCGGCGAGCTTCTAGTTGTTGCTGGAGGCCACGGGGGCACGCGTGGGTGTGTCTGAGGCATTTGTGGGGGTGGTCCACGACCAGGGGAAGGAAGAGAGGGAGCAGGAGGGGCCAGAGGCGCCGTGCGTGTGAGCTCGTCCATTGGAGCTCTCGGGCGGTTGGGGCGCGTGTGGAGGAGGCAACCGGAGGGAGAAAGAGAAGGGGGACAGGGGCGTGGCGTGTTGCGGACGTTGAGGAGCATCGACTGGCGCGCGGGGGAGGCTCGAGGTGGCCGGAGGCGGTTGGAAGGGGGCGACTATAGTGCGGGAGCGCACTGTAGCGCGCTCCAGAGCGTGCAAATGGCCGACATGCCATTTTTTTTGGCAAAGTGGGCACGGCCAAGCATGTCTGGTAGCTCTAGGGAGGAGTAAAGAATGTGGGGAAAACCTTGGATGCCTTGGGTGGCCACTGGAGTGAGGAGGGAGGTGAGGAAGAGGGGTGCAAGGGCTATCCAGAGAGGTAAAAGAGGTGGTTTCACCCCTCAATTATTGATCTAAGATGCAGCCATTGCTCCTGGAGGTAGAAGAGGTCTAGGAGGGGTTGTGGTAAAAGGTTTAGGCCATGGAGAAGAGTGGAAGTGGTCAAAACAGGGGTTTTAGTAAAATGGCAGAAGATGTCTGTTGTTGGTTTGGGCAAGAAGATGAACTCCTCTTGTCATGAGGCTTGATAGGGTCAAATGGCATGACATAATAATAGGTTCCACCAAGGTTGAGTCCATTTGGGAAAAGTTGCCAATGCAACTTTTGTAAACCCTAGAAATTAGCAGAAATGAACTTGTGTAGATCTAGTTGAGCAAATCACTTCTCCTTGATGCACCACTTGGTGTAGTGGCCTCATTTGGTCATGTGAATATGCTCACCAAAGTTGGGGTCAAGGATAGAAAGTTGGTAGTACAAAGTTGTTCAAATTAGATTCTGGTTAGAGAGGGTTTTGGGGCACTTTGATCAATATAACATTTCTCCAACTTGTGCCATTTGGTCTAGATGAATGATTAGACCATTTGAGCATGTTCACATGATTTGAGAGTATTTGGACATGTTTGGCAATGTAAAGTTGCTCAAACTTCAAAATGGACAGCAATGGTTTTGAGGGGATTTCATGGGGTTATACTATTCTCCATGACATGATACTTGTCAAGATCATCCTGCATGTCATATCTGACATGCTAGAATTTTCTTGGAATTTTTGGAGAATATTTCCTTTGTAAATATTTCAAAAGCTTGAAATATCCAGAAAGGGTTTTTGAGGGGTTTGACCAATATTTTAAACATGACCATGTGTTGAAACTCTTATATATGGACAATATATGTCCACTGAATTTCCCTAAATTTTCATCAATATTTTTAAAACAATAAAATAATTTTTCCCTATTAAAGACCATTTCTGGCCTTAATAAAATGCTTTTAAATAAAATAGGAAAATAACTTTTAAAATTATATTTTTGTGGTTTATGGGAGTCCTACATCTAATAGGATTCAAATATACCTTTTGAATGATTTTTCACACCCCAAGTCAAGTACTTGTAGTGCAAACCTCAACTCAGGGGTTTTTGGAAAACTAAATTTAGAAAATACTTTTTGGCCAAATTATTTTTGTAAGAAAATTCTATATTGTACTATACACATGGTATGATCATTGGGCAGAGGTTTTGGATCAAGGAAAGGAAGTATAGAAGGTGAAGCTATGTTGACTTTTACGAGCACTTGAAAACACAGAGAGAAAAGCAACTCAAGTAAAAAGTCAAATAATGCAAAAGTTTTTGTCAAACCACACTTTACCATGATTTATCATCTTAAGTGTTGTGCCATGAAAATCAGGGTGTGACAGACCTACCCCCCTTACAAGAATTTCTTCCCCGAGATTCCCAAACTAGGCGCGGAAAGGAATATGAAAACTGGATCCGAGGTAGTCTTCAAGTCCTCATGTTGCTTCTGCTTCCGTGTAGTGCTCCATTGAGCTTGAAGTACTTGATGGTGTGGCTTCGTGTATGACGCTCTTCTTGATCCAGGTTGCTAATGGGTAGCTCGCGGTAGGTTAGATTGGGCTAGGGGTCGATGGCTCGGTGGTCAATGCCCTCGTAGAGATTGGGCAAGTTAGGAAGTTGGAAACACTTCCGAGGTTGTGATTCATGGAAAGCGTTGTGCACATCAGGTAACTCAGGTGGCAACTCCAGCTGGTAACTGTCTTCTCTTCGTCTCGTAGTGATCTCATAGGGGGTTGTTAAATCTTGGAGTGGTCTCGAAGGGGGCCGATGAATCTTGGTGTGGGTCTCCTTGTCATGGAAATGCTTGGTTCCTTAGAGAGAAGTGGCTCGCAGATACACCTGGTCTTCGACGAGAAAGTTCACTTCTTGATGATGGTGGTGGGTGTAGTTCTTCCTCCTTGGCATGGCGGTCTTCAAATGTTCCTTGACTAGCTTAACGGCTCTTCTTCCATCTTCGGGTGGACAAGTAGGTCACCAAATGATGATGACAACTATCTTGTCTAAGCACTCCATGAAGACTTTGTTCACGGGGTACATAAAGTAGGCTGGGGAATTAGTGGTGGTTTTTTTAGTGTGGGCCAAGGTGTTCTAGATCTAGTGTCAAGGCCCTAAGGTCCTGATCCGACCATGTTGTAGCTTGGTAGGGCGTAAGGGTTTCAAGGATTCTAGTGTGCGAGTGAACATTTATCATCTTATCTTTAAGCACGGTTCCTGAGATGCCAATAGCCTATCTAGTCCTTTAAACAAATCACATCATATCACTGATAGCATCATTTTGCATAGGTCAACTCCAATCATCACTCATGTGATTCATATCCTCATGGCTCCCGAGAGGAGGTCTAACAAAATCATATATGTCTACAATCCCCCAAACTCATATGTATGTCTACCCCTAAAAATCCATGGGTAGAACATATAAGCTGCTAAGCTTGAACATGACAATCCAAGTGCTCAGCCTGTTCTTCCAAGGTCTAAGATAAATCACCTCTATTCTAAGGAAACACGTCGTATTCCACTCCAAAATCTTGTTTCCTTCCTATGAATCAACTCCAACAACCCATTAACTACACCAATCACTACATGATCCAGTAGTTCTTCAAATCCAATCTCTATGGTGTTCCACACGATCTTCTAATATCCTATAATCCACAAATACTGGGAAGGCTACCTTACTATAGTCTGTCCACCAATTTCCATTATCATGGTCAAGTAAACTACAAGGTCAAGCTTATATAGAACCCTAAATCAACTCTGACAATTAATCCAATCTCTTAGTTTATTGTCCACCGAGAACATGGTATCGTGTTCGAGATCATCAATCTAAATCCAAATTACTCCGAACCATGAAGACTTACTCACCACCTATACCCCACTAGGATCACCTATTTAAATCCAAATCTCATGTCCAACGAGAATTTCTACACTTTTCCCTCAAGTCATTATCGTAATATCAACTATCACCTATCAATATCCCCTGCCTAAGACAAATCCAAATACTTCCAAGAATTCCAGCTTGCGATCATAATTGTCCTATAAATCCAATTTACTCAGGGGTAATGAAAGCTATGCTACTCTATAATCATGATCCCACCAAGTTCATCTACCAACATGAAAGCCTCATAATCCACCAAATAGTCTCGGACGATTCCTCAAAGTCATTGATATAAACTCACCAAGTCATTTGTCCTTTGTTCCTATATCCTTAAATTGGTATTCCCTATGGCATCGTCAGTTTTGGTGCTATCTTAGGATGATAATGTGCTCGTTCACTATGTCCACTAGTTCCCTAATGAACCCAGTGATAAGCAAGGTTACAGAGGCTTAACAGGTCCTCTTGCAATTCTATGGGTTAAGCACATGGTTAAGGATTCGAGCTGGGGTATCTTATGAAGTCTCGAAGGGTCTAGGAATGGGTTTCTAATCTTGAGGGGCAACCATAACTCTAAGGGGCTGCACTTGGTCGAGGAGGTTGTAGCAAAAGTCTTCAGTGCTGGTTGGTTGCCAAAGTAGAATCCTTGGTGTATCTTGTCTTGCTAGCCTTCAGTTGAGGAGAGAGATGAGAGGGAAAGGTAGCATAGAGGAGGGGAATTCCTAAAGGGGGTTCTATAGTGCTAGTGCAAACAAACAGGTGCAAAGAGGGCCAAACAAAAGAAACAAGGTGAGGAAGGTGATATAGTCGCATACTTGTCGCCTAGGGCAAAAGTGCGACCTATATCGAAACACAAACAAATAAAAACAAGCAACACACAATCATGGTTCTATTCGAACTATCATACGGACTCGACTACGCATAGGGGGTACATGACTCATCCTACCCTAGGGGTTCTCGGACTCATTAGTCGTGCCTTGTGCCTCATGTAGTCTTCTGAGTTTTCCTCATGTGTTGCTACGTCTCTTGTAGTTGTTCAATGAAACAATCCGGGTTGAGCCTGAAGATTCTTCAACAACTTCTTGCCTGTTGAAGTGATGGGGTGAAGGTGGCTCCTTGTAACTGACATTGACTTGGTCTTCTATTGTCTTCTTAATCACGATGATCCCTTTTTGTCTTCTAAGCTGTCGATGGTACTAGGTAGGTAATCCTTTATGTAATGACCTTATCAAGGCGAAATAGAGGTCCATCATGTCGGTTACCTTGATGACAACATCGACACAAAGAGCGGGGGATGAGGAGAACCGTTTTCCTGCTCACTATGGTGAGGCGGACCAAATGGCTAGGTTCTCATCCATCGGTGGTTGCCGATACAACAACAGTAGTGACATGGTTACTCTATTAGCGATGTATATCATGATCTTGCATATTCTATGCCCTGATCATCGTAGGCTAAGGTTCCATCATCTTGGGGCAGTGTCAAGGGTGTCACCATCTCCTGGGTCTTCAGGTCCTCATTCCTCAAGGATGTATCTTCTGTTGGTATCGTCTTGTTGTGATGTCGCCAATCTTGTGTTCAGGAGATGTGGGTGAATGTCTTGCAAGGCATCTTCCTTCTAGATTATCCACGAGGATTACAAGGAATCCAGTGGTCAGGGGCATAAGAGTTCTAGCGACCAAAGGTTTTGAAGGGGAAGAGATCAATAAGGAAAGTATACCTTAGTTTTTGAAAAAACTGAGAAGGGAAGAGAAGTACAGATAGTTTTGAAAACTAGTAGTAGTTTTGGAAATAGTTTTACCCTAACTAATGACCATGCTAACTAAGGCTTCCTACAGTCAGGATGGCTCTGATACCAGCTCTGTGGGGACCCCGACTCATAAGTCGTGATCACCGAATGCACGTGTACAGTGATCCCAGAGATCAATGCTCACTGAACACACAGAAGCTGAATAATAAGAGTCTTACATCCAAACATACCGTCTTACACAAATTATGACCATTATGATCAAGTCTTACATAGATAAAGCCACAAGGGCTGAATACCAAATAAACTTAAGCAGCGGAAATCTTCATCGATAAGTAGAACCCATGCCATCTGCCTTAACCCTACAGGCATTCTGACTGGGAAACATCCTAGTTCGCATGTTCGTCTCCAAAGAACTCTTCTTCGAACTCCTGTTCTTCCATACTTGGCCAATTAAATAACCAGTGGCAAGCCAATGAGTACTTTGAATGTACTCGCAAGCAACCCAAGTTTTGGTCCAAGATGTAACAATGCATGATATAGGTAAATTTTGCAGAAAGCTAGTTTTGAGTGTAATGACATGTTTAACAACTTGTAAGACATGCATCAAGAGAATTTAAGTAACCATGAGGACAGGTTACAGATATCAACATAAATAGAGTGGGCATCAACCCGACTCAATCATGTCAAGTCCCTTGACTTGACCCAAGTAGTTTTATCAACACACACACACGGTTTTTAAAACTCTATACATAGTTTAAGCAGCACCGCCCAACTGTCCTTGACCGTGGACACGGCTATTCGAATAGTTTTACACTATGCAGAGGTTGCACACTTTACCCACAAGATCCGGGGAACTTCCGTATCGTCCACGACCCGCGGTACCTCAAGTACCCGGGGTAAGCACCCGATCACTATCTTTCCCTAGACGACACTAACAAGGAGTCCACTCGTTGTTCCGTATCCTCACGACGTACATCATACGAGACTCACTCGAGATCGTAACATCCAAGAGGGGACGCAACGGTGTATCCGGTGCCCAGTAAAAACAGTCATGGCCGCCCTACCTGGCATGACCCCGTCCCGAGAGAGAGCACCAACTGTCCCCCATCACTAGTAATGCGGGCTCCAAGTTAGTATCGGCCTAGGTAATCAATAATGCCCTTTCCCATACAAGGGTAGAGTGGTTGCGCATGTAAGGTTGGGACAGTCGACAAATCTTAAATCTAATCCGTTTTTGAAAACAACACACACACTTGCCTCGGTACACCACTTCGTCATCAAGTGGTTACCCATCTCATCATCTCCCTCGGGCATAAGTGGCACCCGACGGGGTTTTCGAAAAGTCTTTTGAAAATACTTTGTCTCCTTCACCATGCATATACCCGTCCCTTTTTGCGTAGCATCTACTTTAGCATCCTATCTACTCCCACCGGCATAACCCTCATAAGAAGGTAGGGTCATGCATAATGCAAGTATCAATGAGGAAGTAACGGTGGCAAACCATCAAGGTGGTTACCACCTCATCATGATTCCATTGCAACAACAATATGGTGCTATATGACATGCATAAAAAGGGTTTCTCAAACATGGTCAAAGGGCTGCTTGCCTGGCTCAACAAAGTCTTCAAAGTCTTTTGGTCCAACTCCTTCGTCAGCAACGCTATCTATCGTCGCAAAATAATAGCGAGAAAAATAAGGCAATAATAAAACAGAAAAACCAAAGTGCTCAGAAAAATGTCAACTCATTTTTGTTAAATACTAGCGTGAACACTAAGAAGGGGAAAATTCCTAGTTTTGGATTTGGAGTAGCAGAATAGGAGAAATGAATTTACAAAGGTATATTTAAATGCTTAAAATCACATTTAAATATTTACAGTGAAGAAAAGGTTGTTGGATTTGAATGAAAGTTGCACCATTAAATAGGTGTGATTTTTACAAGAATTTAGGAACTGGAATTATTTCATTTGGATTAATATTTAGTCCATAGGATTTTTCGCAAGTCTGACATACAAGAAAAAGGGGAAGGGGCACTGTGCCTGCCGGGCCAGAACAGCCGCAGGGCAGCAGCCCAGCCAGTGACGCGGCCCAGAAGAGCCGACGCGTGCGCGCGCGCCAGATTTTTAAACCTGACGGGCGGGCCCCAGCTTCCAGTGGGAGAGAGACGGGGCAAGAGAGAGGTGAGGATGACAGGCGGGGCCCGCCTATCATCTCTGACCTCGCGACCAGAGGGCTGGCATGCTCACCGGCAGCGATGCATGGCACGGCGGGTCGAGCTGACGGCACGGCTGGACTCAGCGTGGAGTCGCCGTTCGGGTGGTGGTGGTGGACGTCACCGGAGTTGCCTAGTTCGCCGGCGACGAGGAAACACGGCGGAGGTGCGTCGGGAGGTGGTCGTTCCGGTCGACTCCGGCTGCAAACGAAGGGGAAAAGGAGGGGGAAGGAGTCAGGGGCTCGCTGTGGTTCCAGATCAAGCGAAAGGAGCGGCGGAGGAGGCTCTTACCGCGCAAACACCGGTGACCCGAGGCGGCGGCGCTCGGCTCGATCCCGAGCACAGAGAGGGGGAGGGGAGCTGGGGCTCTGCTGGTGATCGCTAGGAGGTGAGAGAGCTCAAGGGATGGAGAGAATGGGGTCCGGGGTGGCCTTAAATAGGAGGGGCGCGGTGCACCGTGGCTCGTGCGCCGGCGAGCTTCTAGCTGTTGCTGGAGGCCACGGGGGCGCGCGTGGGTGTTTCTGATGCGTTTGTGGGGGTGGTCCACGACCAGGGGAAGGAAGATAGGGAGCAGGAGGGGCCAGAGGCACCGCGCGTGTGAGCTCGTCCATTGGAGCTCTCGGGCGGTTTGGGCGCGCGTGGAGGAGGCAACAGGAGGGAGAAAGAGAAGGGGGACAGGGGCGTGGCGTGTTGCGGACGTCGAGGAGCATCGACTGGCGTGCGGGGGAGGCTCGAGGTGGTCGGAGGCGGTTGGAAGGGGGCGGCTACAGTGCGGGAGCGCACTGTAGCGAGCTCCAGAGCATGCAAATGGCTGGCATGCCATTTTTTTGGCAAAGTGGGCACGACCAAGCATGTCTGGTAGCTCTAGGGAGGAGTAAAGAATGTGGGGGAAAACCTTGGATGCCTTGGGTGGCCACTGGAGTGAGGAGGGAGGTGAGGAAGAGGGGTGCAAGGGCTGTCCAGAGAGGTAAAAGAGGTGGTTTCACCCCTCAATTATTGATCTAAGATGCAGCCATTGCTAGTGGAGGTAGAAGAGGTCTAGGAGGGGCTGTGGTAAAAAGTTGTGGGCATGGAGAAGAGTGGAAGTGGTCAAAACAGGGGTTTTAGTAAAATGGCAGAAGGTGTTTGTTGCTGGTTTGGGCAAGAAGATGAACTCCTCTTGTCATGAGGCTTTATAGGGTCAAATGGCATGAGATAATAATAGGTTCCACCAAGGTTGAGTCCATTTGGGCAAAGTTGCCAATGCAACTTTTGTAAACCCTAGAAATTAGCAGAAATGAACTTGTGTAGATCTAGTTGAGCAAATCACTTCTCCTTGATGCACCACTTGGTGTAGTGGCCTCATTTGGTCATGTGAATATGCTCACCAAAGTTGGGGTCAAGGAGAGAAAGTTGGTAGTACAAAGTTGTTCAAATTAGATTCTGGTCAGAGAGGGTTTTGGGGCACTTTGATCAATATAACATTTCTCCAACTTGTGCCATTTGGTCTAGATGAATGATTAGACCATTTGAGCATGTTCACAAGATTTGAGAGTATTTGGACATGTTTGGCAATGTGAAGTTGCTCAAACTTCAAAATGGACAGCAATGGTTTTGAGGGGATTTCATGGGGTTATACTATTCTCCATGACATGATACTTGTCAAGATCATCCAGCATGTCATATGTGACATGCTAGAATTTTCTCGGAATTTTTGGCGAATATTTCCTTTGTAAATATTACAAAAGCTTGAAACATCCAGAAAGGGTTTTTGAGGGGTTTGACCAAGATTTTAAACATGACCATGTGTTGAAATTCTTATATATGGACAATATATGTCCACTGAGTTTCCCTAAATTTTCACAAATATTTTTAAAATAATATTTTTTTCCCTATTAAAGACCATTTCTGGCTTGAAGAAAAACTTTGAAATGAAATAGGAAAATAACTTTTAAAATTATATTTTTGTGGTTTATGGGAGTCCTACATCTAATAGGATTCAAATATACCTTTTGAATGATTTTTCACAACCCAAGTCAAGTACTTGTAGTGCAAAACTCAACTCAGGGGTTTTTGGAAAACTAAAATTAAAAATACTTTTTGGCCAAAATATTTTTGTAAGAAAATTCTATATTGTACTATACACATGGTATGATCATTGGGCAGAGGTTTTGGATCAAGGAAAGGAAGTATAGAAGGTGAAGCTATGTTGACTTTTACGAGCACCTGAAAACACAGAGAGAAAACCAACTCAAATAAAAAGTGAAATAATGCAAAAGTTTTTGTCAAACCACACTTTACCATGATTTATCATCTTAAGTGTTGTGCCATGAAAATCAGGGTGTGACAGCTTCACAAAGATCAGGTTGGAATGGCTTGAGAATTAAGCTGTTGCAATAAGCCTTTCTGCTCAGAGCATCTGCAATCACATTCGCCTTGCCTAGAGTATATTCAATATTCGGATTGTACTCTTGAATCATTTCGACCCAACGAGTTTGCCTGAGGTTGAGGTTGGGTTGAGTGAAGATATACTTGAGACTCTTGTGATCAGTGAAAATGTCCACTTGCCTTCTGTCGGTGTCAAAACCGGCGGATCTCGGGTAGGGGGTCCCGAACTGTGCGTCTAGGCGGATGGTAACAGGAGACAAGGGACACGATGTTTTACCCAGGTTCGGGCCCTCTTGATGGAGGTAAAACCCTACGTCCTGCTTGATTGATATTGATGATGTGGGTATTACAAGAGTAGATCTACCACGAGATCAAGGAGGCTAAACCCTAGAAGCTAGCCTATGGTATGATTGTTGTTCGTCCTATGGACTAAAACCATCCGGTTTATATAGACACCAGAGGGGGCTAGGGTTACACAGAGTCGGTTACAATGGTAGGAGATCTACATATCCGTATCGCCAAGCTTGCCTTCCATGCCAAGGAAAATCCCATCCGGACACGGGACGAAGTCTTCAATCTAGTATCTTCATAGTCTTGGAGTCCGGCCGATGATGATAGTTCGGCTATCCGGACACCCCCTAGTCCAGGACTCCCTCAGTAGCCCCTAAACCAGGCTTCAATGACGACGAGTTCGGCGCGCATATTGTCTTTGGCATTGCAAGGCGGGTTCCTCCTCCGAATAATTTATAGAAGATTGTGAACACCAGGATAGTGTCCGGCTCTGCAAAATAAATTCCACATACCACCGTAGAGAGAATAATATTTACACAAGTTCAATCTGCTGACGTATTTTGTGGCATGACGTCACACCACCACCAAGCCTTTACTCGAATTGTTCTTATCGTACCACCTCAACGCATTTAGCGAAGCGGTTTCCTTGGCACGTCTTGTCGAAGCAAAGATCGTGTTCCCCTTATTCCGGGATTCCCATCAATACGGACGTGGGTAACCCAACCGCGCCATTGATTGCGGCGCTTGGGAGATAAGCGAGTTTTATCAGGCCGGTGGGGACGCATGGTTTCGTCCGCCCATATAAGGGGATAAAGATCCACCCTTTTACCTACGCCTTCTTCCTCCTTTGCTTATACATCTCCGCGAACTCGAGCTCCAGCGCCCAAGTCCGCACATCTCACCTCAACCTTCTCCAACTATGTCCGGAGCGGGAGGCAAGTGGATGGCCTCCTCCGTTATGGAGGGGCACATCCAGAAGCTGTGCAGCGCCGGATATCTGTCCAGCGACATCGCGCACCGGCTCCCCGACGAGGGGGAGCTCATCCCCACCCCCAGGCCCCATGAGTGGGTAGTATTCCTTTCCCATTTCCTCCGCGAATGGGATTCCCACTCCATCCCTTTGTCCAGGGGCTCATGTTCTACTACGGCCTGGATTTCCATGATCTGGCCCCGAATTTCATCCTCAACATCTCGGCGTTTATCGTCGTATGTGAGGCCTTCCTCTGCATCCAGCCCCACTTCGGCTTGTGGCTCAAGACCTTCAGTGTCAAGCCGAAGGTTGTGAAGGGCAGCCAAGCGGAGTGCAGAGGCGCCATGGTGGGCAAAATGCCCAATGTTACTTGGCTCGAGGGCACCTTCGTGGTAACCATTAAGGGGTGGCAATCGGGGTGGTTCTACATCACCAAGCCGCGTGACCCTGAATGGGCAGCGGCCCCCGAATTCAGATCTGGCATCCCCATACGGCTCACCTCCTGGAAAGAGAGTGGCCGGACATGGGGTGATTCAGAGGAGCTGACCGGACTCCAAGCCTACATCCAAAAGCTAGTGAACAAGAAGCTCAAGCTTGTCAACGTAGTCCAGGTCATGCTCATCCGCCGGATTCTCCCGTGCCAACAACGGGACTTCAATATGTGGGAGTTCGATTCGGTGCATCACCAGACTTTGAGCAGGCTCTTCGACACTACGTACGAAGAGGCCTGGAGGGTGCTGTTTAAGGGTGCCGAGGCTCCCGCATCCGCTACCGAAGATCGCGGATTCAGGTCGCAGCGTCTGGCTAGCGAGGTAAGCGATTTTACCCTTTACGGGACACTTGTTTTCCATAGTTTGACTCCATGCGGGATCTAAACTCCCTCTCCTTTGACAGGACTGGTTGAAGAAGGCCGAGCAGACTAACTGTCCGGCCCCTTTGCCAGAAGACCCAGCAGACGCCCGCTTAATGGGGCTGCTGGTTCCGGCACCCCACGTGGTGCCGGAGAAGAAGGCCAAGAAGAAGGCCACGGGCACTCGAAAGAGTTCCCGTTTTCAGGTGTCATCGGACTTATCGTCTGGTGACTCCGAGGCGGACTCCTCCCACGAAGGCGAGGAGGAGAAGAAAGAGGCCTCTCCCCCAGCGGGGGGAGGGAAGAAAAGGAAGGCCTCCCCAATGAGGGAGGCCGAAGGGTCCAAGAAGGGAAGGACTCTTCCCCCGGACTGCTCTGCCAACGCCAGCGACGACGACGAGGATTGGCCTTCAAGGGCCAAGCCCCTGGCGAGATCGTAAGTATCCGGACTCCCGAATAACTTCATGATTTTTCTTTTCGCCACATGGTGTCTTTCTAATGCCGCATACAACCCTGCAGTCCGCCCAAGAATGATCTTCCCGCTTCGTCGAGTGGGTCCTTGGGTGCGTCGGATATGGATTCCCTTCCGACCGCCTCCACCCCCCGTGATGCGGATGATGCCGAGGTGGGATCCCGGGAAGGGACCCGCTAGGAGGAGGGAAACCTCTCGGACTTTGCACCGGACTCCTCACCGGAACCTGTAGTGGCTCCCGAGTCTGGCGGGCGGCCCCTTCGTAAGAAGGGCAAGACCGTGACGCCGGCAGCCTATGTCCAACCGGAGGCGCCGGATAGCTTGCTGGAGGCGCTCAACGGCGCTTCCATCAAAGAGGAACACCACACCGTCATGAGTGCGGTGATTCAGAAGGTTCAGCTTGCCAAGAGCGGGCTGACCGAAGCCTGCAGCAGCCTTCTAACAGGCTTTGAGGTAAGAATTTTGATATATGTAAAATAGTACCGCATAGACAGTAGCCCCTGATGCTCGGTTCGGTGTTCGGAAAGAAAAGCCGGACTGAGGATCTAAAAAGATATACGCAGGAGTCATAAAAAATATGTCAATATGGGATCACAGGCTGTGCTGCTGACCTCTGCCGCACTGACTGCGGAGGTCAATACTTTGAAGCAAAGCCTCGAGCGGTCCGAGAACGAGCTCGGCCGTGCCAAGAAGCAGCTCGAGAACAAGGAAGGTGAGTAACACCTTATTAAAATTGTACATTACAGAAAAGGATTTTGGTTGCAAGAAGAATGACAAGGATAACGTGGGTATTGCAGGGGCCACGAACGAGGTGGCGATCCTGAAGGAGGCGGTGTCCGCGGCCGAACGTAATGCGGCCGCGGAGCGCACCGAGCGACAGAAGCAGGAGGCGCGGGTGGCGGAGGTACAGCAAGAGCTCCAGGCTCTCGTGGAAAAACATGAGAGTTTGGAGTGCGACTCGAAGACTCGAGAGTCCGAGCTTGCATCGGCTCTTGAGAGTGCCAAAGCCGCTAAGGCCGAAGCCTACAAGGCCCTCCAGGAAATCGAGGCGTTGAAGAAAATAGCGGCGGGTAAGGCATTTTTCATGCAAACAAAGCATGTGAGTGTGAATTACCTATCACTTACCCGAATTCGGAGCTCTCCAGGAGCGTTCGCAGATCTGCCCCGCAGCGTGTCCGATGCTGCCGCTTTCTACAGGGCCGAGGAGGGGAGCTCGACGGAGAAGGTCTTCTGGTCTCAGTATGCTGAGGCCGGACATCCGGTTCCCCTTAGCGACTAGCTGAAGCAGCTGGTCGAGCTCCACAAGGTGGCCGAACAGGCCATGAAGGGCCTCATAGTTCGGCTGTGGCCCAGGGAGGCTATGCCTGGGAGCTACTTCGGCCTGGTGCGGCGGCTGGTGGATGCTTGTCCATGGGTTGAAGTCATCAAGCACTCCGCCTGTATTGAAGGTGCCCGTCGGGCCCTTGCCCGCGCAAAGGTGCAATGGGGCAAGATGGATGCTGAGAAGCTTGTGACGGACGCGCCACCGCCGGGCAAGGAGTATCGCACGCCTGAGATGTATTATAAGAGTGTCCTGAAGGGTGCCCGCATTATTGCGGGTGAGTGCTCCAAAGATGTAATATTTGAGTAGACTCGCATTTTGTTATCCTGTGCGCTGAAAACTTTGTTCATATGCGCTAAGCAACGCTTGTTAATTTAAAATATTACCTTCTGTGCGGCTGTTTATCAAATCTGAGAGATGGCAAGTCGTCGGCTTCAGCCCCCATGCCATGAGTGCTGGGTGTTCGGGATAAATTTGAGCACTCGTGTTCCCATTTTTTGGTCCATCTAGGGAGGCACTCAACACAACGAACGAGGCAACCGGACTTATAATGCTTGAACACTCTCACTTAGCCATAGAATTCTATAATTTTAAATTTTGGCGAAGCCCCTAGTGTTCGGAAGGCCGAATTTGGGGCGCTATCCACGCCTGGGCCGGACAAAGCTGGTTCCTCGCTCTAAGCGGCATAAGTCTTTAGGGACTCAAAAAAAACCTCTCGAACAGTGACCGGCTCTCGCCTCATCATGACGGTCAATTTTAGCTTTCTCCACTGAGGCGCTCGCCCAGGTCAACTGGGGCGCAATCGCAGTGGTTCTCCCAGTGCTACCTTAGCCGATACAATGGAACGTAAGGTACCAAAACATGGGAGCCGGGCAAACCCAACTATTGACCCAAGACATGATTCGGAGCCGATGCATATAATGCTATAAGTTCGGGGTGCCGCACTTGTGAAAGTCTTCGGACTTATCACACCATGATGCAGGAAACATAAGCCCCCGGTGTATTTAGTCGTACCAAAGTGTACGGATGCAACATGTCATAAATGAACATATGTATAAGAAAGAAATGCAATTATAAGCAAAAAGGTGCTGCATTATTTATTCAAGAAATACTGCCGTGAATGCAGAACAATACAAATAGTGCGGTAAGCAAGGGATGACTATTAAACATGTCCCCCTCCAGGGGTAGGCTGCAGAATGGTGTATAAAACAGATTTAATGCTCGTAATGGAGACCACTTGGATATTCGTTGTAGCCTTTCTCCTTCCCTGGCTGTTGCATTGTGAGTTCGCCAGGTCTACTGCCGGACAGGGCCTCTGATGAACGGAGTCCTGCGGGTAACAAAAAGGAAAAGGAGAGAAAAAAAGAACGACACACTTGAGAGCCCCTGGTGTGGTTAAGCCGCATTCTGGGCCTATCGTGGTCATGCCCCTCCCCCTATGCCCATGGTATCTCCAGAGCGTAATGATGTACGCGAAGGACCAGTCTTGCAATTTTGCAAGGGCTGGGGTTGGGGCCGCATTGCTACGCGTGCTCGGAACGTGCCAGGTGGTCTTATTGTAGGTTACTTCGGGCGCGTTTTAGCCATGTCCGGTCGCTTGACGGCCGGACTCGAGAATTGCCTTAAGAGGCTGCACTGTACTTCTGCCGCGAGAGCCGCTGTATGTTCCTCCGTTCGGAGAGAGTGTTCAGTGTTTCCGTTGACCGTGATGACTCCTCGAGGGCTTGACATCTTGAGCTTGAGGTATGCGTAGTGCGGCACCGCGTTGAACTTTGCAAACACGGTACGTCCGAGCAGAGCATGATAGCCACCGCGGAACGGAACTATGTCGAAGATTAACTCCTCGCTTCGGAAGTTATCCGGGGATCCGAAGACCACTTCCAGTGTAACTGAGCCTGTACAATTAGCCTCTACACCTGGTATGACGCCTTTAAAGGTCGTCTTTGTGGGTTTAATCCTTGAGGGGTCTATGCCCATTTTGCGCACTGTGTTCTGATAAAGCAGGTTCAGGCTGCTGCCGCCGTCCATCAAGACTCCGGTGAGGTGAAATCCATTGACGATTGGGTCTAAAACCAATGCGGCGAATCTGTCATGGCGGATGCTGGTGGGGTGGTCCCTTCGATCAAAAGTGATCGGGCAGGAGGACCATGGGTTGAACTTCGGGGCGACTGGCTCCATCGCGTATACATCCCTGAGTGCACGCTTCCGCTCCCTTTTGGGTATGTGGGTTGCGTATATCATGTTCACCGTCCGCACTTGTGGGGGGAAACCCTTCTGTCCTCTATTGTTCGGCGGTCGGGTCTCTTCCTCGTCATTGCTATGCAGCCCCTTGTCGTTGTTTTCAGCAATTAGCTTGCCTGCCTGCTTGAATACCCAACAGTCCCTGTTGGTGTGGTTAGCTGGCTTTTCGGGTGTGCCGTGTATCTGGCACGAGCGATCGAGTATTCGGTACAAATTGGATGGACCCGGAGTAGTTCTTTTGAATGGCTTTTTCTGCTGACCGGGTTTAGAGCCTCTGAATCCGGCATTGACTGCCGTATCCTCATTATTGTCGCCGTTAATGCGGCGTTCGTTCTTGTTGCGACGCGACCTGCCATTGCGGTCCTTGATATCCAGACTGCTAGAATTTTTGCTGAGGTTGTTGCTGCGGGCTAGCCAGCTGTCCTCTCCCGCGCAGAAGCGGGCCATGAGTGATGTGAGGGCTGCCATGGATTTCGGCTTTTCCTGTCCCAGGTGTCGGGCAAGCCACTCGTCGTGGATCTTATGTTTGAAGGCCGCGAGGGCCTCCGCATCCAGACAGTCGACGATTTTATTTTTCTTAGTTAAGAACCGTGTCCAGAATTGTCTGGCCGATTCGTCTGGCTGCTGAATTATATGGCTTAGGTCGTCAGCGTCTGGTGGTCGCACATACGTGCCCTGGAAGTTATCAAGGAATGCAGCTTCCAGGTCCTCCCAACACCCAATTGATTCTGCTGGCAAGCTGTTGAGCCAATGCCGAGCTGGTCCTTTAAGCTTGAGTGGGAGGTATTTGATGGCGTGAAGTTCATCACCACGGGCCATGTGGATATGAAGGAGATAGTCTTCGATCCAAACCGCGGTGTCTGTTGTGCCATCATAAGATTCAATATTCATAGGTTTAAACCCTTCGGGGATTTGATGATCCATTACTTCATGTGTGAAGCATAGTGGGTGTGCGGCGCCTCTATATTGGGCTATATCACGACGGAGCTCAAAAGAGCTTTGTCTACTGTGTTCGGCCCGGCCGGACTTGCTGTGTCCGGTGCGACGGTTGTCGTCACGTATCATGGGGCGCCCACGCGATCCGTAGATTGATCTTGATTGTCTTGCCTTATCCTCCAATATATCTCACAAGTCCAGATCATTCCCCTGTGGCCTTGTGCTTTTCGAGCGATGCCGGGGTACGGTTCTAGTGGAGGGCCTAGAGGCCTCTCTGTCGCGGCCACGGGGTGGTCGGTCAGCCGTATTGTGCGCTGGTGATGCAGGTTCATATGCCTCCTCCTCTAATCGGGGGAGAAGCTTGCGTTTGGGGTAGCTTTTGGAGGGGCGTTCGAGCTCATGCTCTTCGGCCGCAAGGACATCAGTCCATCTATCGGCTAGCAGATCTTGATCAGCTCTAAGCTGTTGCTGCTTTTTCTTGAGGCTGTTTGTCGTGGACATAAGCCTGCATTTAAAATGCTCTTGTTCGACGGGATCCTCAGGCACGACAAATTCTTTGTCGTCGAGGCTTGCCTCGTCTCCGGAGGGAGGCATGTAATTATCATCCTCTACCTCTTCATCTGCCGCTCTCTCATGAGGGCTGGCTTCTCTGTCCTCCTTTGCTGAATCTTGCTGGAGGGGGTTGTCTTCGACACTGTCTGGGGTATTATTATCTCCGGTGCCGAAATCTCCATTCTTGTTGTTGGGCTGTTTCTTGGAGGGGTCATCCTCCGCTATTCCTTCGCCATTCCCATCCTTTGGGATATCCACCATGGATATGTCATATGATGAGTTGGCTTTCCAGTGCCCAGTAGGCACTGGTTCTTGGTCGTCTCCGGCATCATGCCGTCGATGTCTTCGAAGTCGAAGTCTAGCATGTCGGTTAGATCGACGACAGTGGCTACTAAGTGGGTGGTGGGTGGGCTTTGAATTTCTTCGTCGTCCGCATCCCAACCGTCCTGACCGCAGTCCGGCCAGGGCTCTCCTGATAATGAGAGATACTTTAGCGAACTCAAGATGTCGCCGAAAGGTGTGTGTTGAAAGATGTCCGCAGCAGTGAACTCCATGATCGGCGCCCAATCGGATTCGATTGGAGGGGTCGCGGGAGGTTCGGAGTCCGGCGAGGAGTCCGGCACCTTGGAGTCACGAGCTTCACAAGGGACAAGGCCAGTATTCGGCTCCATCACCGTAGAGGTTGCAGCCATCGAGGCGGTGTCTAGCCACCCGTCCTTGATCTGCGCAGCCGGCTCCGAATCGTGGGTCGGAGCGGGCTCGTGTGCGGCCTCCAGGGCACTGTCCGACTGTAGAGCTAAATCATGCCCATCGTGAGAGTGCGGCGCGCTCGGCTGTGGCTCGAATCCATCGAAGATCAAGTCTCCGCGGATGTCAGCCGTGAAGTTCAAACTTCCAAATCTGACCTGACGGCTAGGGGCGTAGCTTTCGATCTGCTCCAGATGGCCAAGCGAATTGGCCCGTAGTGCAAAGCCGCCGAATACGAAGATCTGTCCGGGGAGAAAAGTCTCACCCTGGACTGCGTCGTTGTTGATGATCGAAGAAGCCATCGAGCCTATCGGTGACGACACAGAGGAACTCTCAATGAAAGCACCAATGTCGGTGTCAAAACCGATGGATCTCGGGTAGGGGGTCCCGAACTGTGCGTCTAGGCGGATGGTAACAGGAGACAAGGGACACGATGTTTTACCCAGGTTCGGGCCCTCTTGATGGAGGTAAAACCCTACGTCCTGCTTGATTGATATTGATGATGTGGGTATTGCAAGAGTAGATCTACCACGAGATCAAGGAGGCTAAACCCTAGAAGCTAGCCTATGGTATTATTGTTGTTCGTCCTATGGACTAAAACCATCAGGTTTATATAGACACCGGAGAGGGCTAGGGTTACACAGAGTCGGTTACAATGGTAGGAGATCTACATATCCGTATCGCCAAGCTTGCCTTCCACACCAAGGAAAGTCCCATCCGGACACGGGACGAAGTCTTCAATCTTGTATCTTCATAGTCTTGGAGTCCGGCCGATGATGATAGTTCGGCTATCCGGACACCCCCAAGTCCAGGACTCCCTCACCTTCCCAACAAGAGATGTCTCCATGTTATCAATGCATGGAAAACTACCGCCAACTCAAGATCATGAGTGGGGTAGTTCCTTTCGTTGGGCTTCAATTGACGAGAGGTATAGGCCACAAATTTCTTCTCTTACATTAACACGACACCGAGACATTGCAAAGAGGCATCACAGAAAACTTCGAATGGCTTGGATTCATTAGGAGGAGTCAAGACAGGAGCCGACACTAGCTTCTCTTTGAGGGTGTTGAAAGCAACGTCACACTCATGAGTCCAGACATACTTGACATGCTTCTGGAGGAAGTTGGAAAGAGGCTTTGTGATCTTACAAAAATTCTCAACGAATCTTCGGCAATAGCTTGCAAGTCCAAGGAAACTGCAAAACTGCTTTACATTCTGAGGAGGTTCCCAATTCACAACGGCAGAAACCTTCTCAGGATTAACAGCAATGCCTTTGGCGGAGATGATGTGACCAAGGTAAAGAACTTCATCAAGCCAGAACTCACATTTGGAAAACTTCGCATAGAATTGATACTCTCTGAGCTTGTCGAGCACCAATCTCAAATGTTTGGCATGGTCCTTCTTATTATTGGAGAACACCAAGATATCATCGAGATACACCAGGATGAATTCATTTGTGTAAGGGTTGAAGATGAAGTTCATCATGCGAGAGAATGTTGCAGGAGCATTGACAAGGCCGAAAGACATGGCAATATATTCATAAGAATCAAAACTTGTTCTGAATGCTGTCTTGGGGATATCTTTTTCATGAATGCGAATCTGATGATAACCAATACGGAGATCAAGCTTGAAGAACACCTTAGCACCTTTAAGTTGCTCGAATAGCTCATTGATGTTGGGAAGTGGGTACTTGTTCTTGATTGTCTTTTTGTTCAATGGACGGTAATCAACGCAAAGTCGGTCCATGCCATCCTTCTTCTAGACAAAAAGAACACCACAACCCCAAGGAGAGGAACTCGGTCTGATCAAACCCAGACGTTCTTCTTCATCGAGCCGTTTCTTCAATTCCTCCAGCTCCTTTGGTCCAAGGTTGTATGGACGCTTGCAAACGGGTTCGCTACCAGGCTCAAGATCGATAATGAACTCAACTGGCAGGTGGGGAGGCATACCCGGAAGCTCTTCTGGAAAGATATCTTGGTATTCACAAACGACTAGAGTCTGAGAGATTGCATGTAACTCGCCCTTCTCATTGAGAGAGAATAACCGAATGGTTTCGTCACGAGCGGCATAGATGATCACATCACTCAGAAGAGTGATTCAATTGAATCTCCCTGGCAGCACAATCAAGTTGAGCCTTGTGCTTAGAAAGCCAGTCCATGCCGAGAACTAGATCAATATCCGAGTCACCAAGAACAATTGGAGAAGCCAGAAATTTATAGTTGCCCAACTGGATGGAAACATCAGGAGCAACCAAACTAGAAGTCATAAGTTTTCCCAGAGAAACAACTTGCATAACTTTGGACAAGACCTCTTTGTCAACACTGTGCTCCGATGCAAATGGGTATGACATGAAAGAATGCGATGCACCAGTATCAAATAAGACTTTTGCGGGAATGGAGTTAACTGAAAGGTTACCCATGATCACATCTGAAGAATCCTCTGCCTGAGCTGCATTCATCATGTTCACCTTTGCATGATTTGGATTGTGCTTGACCACTTCATTGCTTGAAGATCTCACAGGAGGAGGAGGTGGAAGGCGCCTTTGGTTGAAGCACTTGTTTGCATAGTGACCTTTCTACTAACACTTGTTGCAAGTCACCTCTGAGAGCGGGCGATGATAAGGAGCACTTGACCTTGGAGCTTGAGTCTGAGACTTGTTCTGATGCTTAGCTGCCACTTGTGAGGAAGAAGAAGACTGAACTGCATCCCTGATTCTCTTCTTAGAAGCCTCACACTTTTGCGGGAATGGAGTTAACTGAAAGGTTACCCATGATCACATCCGAAGAATCCTCTGCCTGAGCTGCATTCATCATGTTCACCTTTGCATGATTTGGATTGTGCTTGACCACTGCATTGCTTGAAGATCTCACAGGAGGAGGAGGTGGAAGGCGCCTTTGGTTGAAGCACTTGTTTGCATAGTGACCTCTCTGCTGACACTTGTTGCAAGTCATCTCTGAGAGCGGGCGATGATAAGGAGCACTTGACCTTGGAGCTTGAGTCTGAGACTTGTTCTGGTAGCCTGGGTTGGGTGGGTTGGAAGATCCACGACCACCTGAGTTCTTCTGCTGGTAAGGCTGATGAAATGGAGGAGGAAGGCAGAACTTCTGCTGCTTAGCTGCCACTTGTGAGGAAGAAGAAGACTGAACTGCATCCCTGATTCTCTTCTTAGAAGCCTCACACTTGAGCTGAGCACCTTATTGCTTGAGGGTCGTGTTGTAGAACTGATTGAACTGAGTAGACTCAACAAGAACGAGAGCTAACTGCAGATCCTCTCTAAGGCCACCCCTGAAGTGATAAATCGTGCTCTTTTCATCAGGAACGTCCTGCCTTGCGAAGCGAGCAAGCTTCTGAAACTGGATGTTGTATTGATACATGGACATGCTTCCTTGCTTGAGATTGCGGAATTCCTCACGCTTGCTCTCAACAACACTTGTAGGAATGTGGTGAGCTTTGAAATCCTGGTAGAAGTCAGCCCAAGTAATCACTCGACCTTCTCTGCAATCTTTGTATTGCCGATACCAATCATCTGCTTGGTCCTTGAGCTGAAAAGAAGCGAACATGACGTAGTTCTCAGGACTGAAATTGCTACATTCAAAATGCTTGCAGATGTCCATGAGACAAGCATCGGCGTCTGTGGCCTTGACACAACTGCTAAAAGACTTTGGCTGATTTGCAAGGAACTGGTTGAGGGTAGCAAACTCATGCTAATTGTTGAAATGCCCTTGGCCTTGATTGCCTTGGCCTTATTGGTTGTGTTCTTGCAAGATTTGCAAAAGCATCTGGGTGCTGGCGTTGGTGGCCGCCATGACAGCTTGGCATGCCTCCGGAGGCAGAGGAGGTGGCGGAGGTGGAGGGTTCGACCAATGTCCTTCACCCCGATCCGGGTTGTTGCAAGTTGGCGGAGCCATCCTGAAGAAGATGACATCCGTTAGAACCACCATTCACATGATAGATAAGTAGAATCGAAGGCTATAAATTGCAACATGTAGTCTTCACAATAAACATTCGAACAAGGATTGAAGGAATGAATTCCAAAGTTAACATCACCCATCCATTAAGGTGAGAAGCCACTTAGATAAAGGTTGATGAATAAAACAACAAGGTACGGCTGGAACAAATATATGGTAAGGATTACCCAATCACAAACCAAATATATGCGGGAAGAAATACTAAGAGCTACTGGAATTACCACCTATAAAACTCCCGAAACTTTATGGTTATGCAACCTGGTGTTGGGGATACATGGGAAGCAATATATATCTCACCCAGAACTAACAATCCCTACATCCAGCTTTATCCATTCGTCAACACATAACGAAGAAACCTTCGGAAATCGTGTACCTCAACCTTCGAAAAGCATCCGTTATACTAGCTATGGTAATACTCCCGAACTCCCGCCCCAGTACTGGGTGGTGTCGAGGTTATCTTACCACTAGCTGCATAAAAGAGATTTTCGATATCGATGAAACTCAGGTATTCTAGAACTGCAACTATAAAATTGTGACAACAACACCTCGGAGCTCAACTCCCCGGGACACTGCCACAACCCCTAAGTGTCAGGAGGCACTAAGAACAATGTTCTCGTCACAAGAATATCAGAACGATCCCAAGGTACCCGCGTGATCCTTTTTTTACTGAATTTTGAGGAGAGGAAAGACAATACATCTACGTCATGAGGCCTCACCTGAGCGACGAAGGGACCGATGAGTAAAAAGAATCCTACTCTCTGATATATATAATCCTAAGACTCAAAACATTTTTTTCTAGACTCAACAACATAAGCGATTCGATCAAGCAGGGGGCTCCTAAGTCAGGGATGGCTCTGATTACCAACTTGTCACGCCCATGATGCGGCTCTATCTCCCACGTGTCGATTCACGAATTAGAGGCATAACCGCATTGTGGTTTTGTCCCAAGAAGGGTCATCTTCACACAATCCCATGTAATGAACAAGAAAGGGAGAAATAGGGTTGGCTTACAATCACCACTTCACACAATACTTAAATAAGTCATACATCATCCAAAATACACACATAGTCCGAATACGGACAAATCCAAATGAGAAGGAAGATAACCCCAAATGCTAGATCCCCGATCGTCCCAACTGGGCTCCACTACTGATCATCAGGAAAGGACACATAGTAATAGCCAAGGACCTCGTCAAACTCCCACTTGAGTTTGGTAGCATCACCTGCACTGGTATCATCGGCACCTACAACTATTTGTAGTATCTTGTGAGTCACGAGGACTCATCAATCTCAAAACCGGCAAGATCAAGACTATTTAAGCTTAAGGGTAGGATAAGGTAATGAAGTGGAGTTGTAGCTATTGATAAGCAAAATATGGTGCATAAAGGCGAGTAAAACAGTAAGAAGAGAAACTATGCAACGGCCTTCATCTAGAAGTGATCAAGAAGTGATCCTGAAGACTACCTACGTTCAAACATGACCCAAACCATGTTCACTTCCTGGACTCCGCTGAGAAGAGACCATCACGACTACACACGCGGTTGATGCGTTTTAATTAAGTCAAGTGTCAAGTTCTCTACAACCGGATATTAACAAATTCCCATCTTCCCATAACCGCGGGCACGGCTCTCGAATGTTTATACCCTGCAGGGGTGTCCCAACTTAGCCCATCACAAGCTCTCACAATCAACAAAGGATATTCCTTGTTCCGGAAAGACCCAATCAGTCTCGGAATCCCGGTTACAAGACATTATGACAACGGTAAAACAAGTCCAGCAAGACCGCCCGACTGTGCCGACAAATCCCGATAGGAGCTACACATATCTCGTTCTCAGGGCACACCGGATGAGACACCCTACGAGTAAAACTAACCCTGAAGTTTCCCCGAGGTGGCCCCGCAGTCTACTCGGTTCAGACCAACACTTACAGAAGCACTGCCTGGGGGGGGGGGTTAAAAATAAAGATGAACCTCAGGTTTATAACTCCCAAGGGAAAGTTAGTAGGTTGTTCGCAAAATGTAAAACCAAGGTTGGGCCTTGCTGGAGGAGTTTTATTCAAAGCGAACTGTCAAGGGGTTCCCATAAACCTGATGATATGTCTCCAACATATCTATAATTTTTGATTGTTCCATGCTATTATATTATCTGTTTTGGATGTTTAATGGGCTTTGTTATACACTTTTATATTATTTTTGGGACTAACCTATTAACCGGAGGCCCAACCCAAATTGTTGTTTTTTGCCTATTTCAGTGTTTTGCAGAAAAGGAATATCAAACGGAGTTAAAACAGAATGAAACCTTCGGGAGAGTTATTTTTGGAACAAACGCAATCCAGGAGACTTGTAGTGGACGTCAAGGAACAAACGAGGTGGCCACGAGGTAGGAGGGCGCTCCTAGGGGGGTAGGCGTGCCCACACCCTCGTGGGCCCCTCGTGGCTCCCCTGACCGACTTATTTTGCCTATATATATATCCATGTACCCTGAAAACATCCAGGAGCACTACGAAACCCAATTTGCACCGCTACAACCTTCTGTACCTGTGAGATACCATCTTGGTGCCTTTTCCGGCGCTCCGTTGGAGGGGGAATCGATCATGGAGGGCTTCTACATCAACGCCATAGCCTCTTCGATGAAGTGTGAGTAGTTTACCATAGACCTTCGGGTCCATAGTTATTAGCTAGATGGCTTCTTCTCTCTCTCTGGATCTCAATACAAAGTTCTCCTCGATCTTCTTGGATATGTATTCGATGTATTTCTTTTTGCGGTGTGTTTGTCAAGATCCGATGAATTGTGGGTCTATGATCAAGATTATCTATGAACAATATTTGAATCTCCTCTGAATTATTTTACGTATGATTGGTTATCTTTGCAAGTCTCTTCGAATTTTCAGTTTGGTTTGGCCTACTAGATTGATCTTTCTTGCAATGGGAGAAGTGCTTAGCTTTGGGTTCAATCTTGTAGTGTCCTTTCCCAATGACAACAGGGGCAGCAAGGCACATATTGTATTGTTGCCATCGAGGATAAAAAGATGGGTTTTTTATCATATTGCTTGAGTTTATCCCTCTACATCATGTCATCTTGCCTAATGCGTTACTCTGTTCTTATGAACTTAATACTCTAGATGCATGCTGGATAGCGGTCGATGTGTGGAGTAATAGTAGTAGATGCAGAATCGTTTTGATCTACTTGTTGCGGACGTGATGCCTATATACATGATCATGCCTAGATATTCTCATAACTATGCACTTTTCTATCAATTGCTCGACAGTAATTTGTTCACCCGCCGTAATACTTATGCTATCTTGAGAGAAGCCACTAGTGAAACCTATGGCCCCGGGTCTATTTTCCATCATATAAGTTTCTGATCTACTTTATTTTGCAATCTTTACTTTCCAATCTATATCATAAAAATTCCAAAAATATTTATATTATTATTATCTCTATCAGATCTCACTTTTGCAAGTGGCCGTGAAGGGATTGACAACCCCTTTATCGCATTGGTTGCAAAGTTCTTATTTGTTTGTGTAGGTACGAGGGATTTGCGTGTAGCCTCCTACTGGATTGATACCTTGGTTCTCAAAAACTGAGGGAAATACTTACGCTACTTTGCTGCATCACCCTTTCCTCTTCAAGGGAAAACCAACACAGTGCTCAAGAGGTAGCACCCAATCGCGTGAGGAACGCAAAATCAAGGAACATAACACCGGTATGACGAAAACTAAGGCGGCAGGAGTGGAACAAGACACTAGGCAAAAGGCCGAGCCTTCCACCCTTTACCAAGTATATAGATGCATTAATTAAAATAAGAGATATTGTGATATCCCACCATAAACATGTTCCAACATGGATCAATCTTCAACTTCACCTGCAACTAACAACACTATAAGAGGGGCTGAGCAAAAGCAGTAACTTAGCCAAATAATAGTTTCCTAGAAAGGTGGGTTAGAGGCTTGACATGGAAATATGAGAGGCATGGTAAACAAGTGATAGGTAGCGCAGCATAGCGATGGAACGAAGCAACTAGCAAGCAAAAATAGAAATGATATCGAGGGTAATGGTCATCTTGCCTGCAAAGTTCTCAGAGTTGTCAAAAGCTTGCTCCTCGTTAGCGTACTCAACAGGTTCCTCATTCACGAACTCGTCTCCCAGCTCTAGACAAAGCAATAACACAAGCAAAGGAACAACAATCAATCACGGTGCAATGCGTAAGCAACATGATGCAAGACATGGCATGGAATGCAAGATATGAGGTGCAATGCATATGGTACTCCAGAAGGGGAAGGATGATCATGGCATCAACTTGACAAACCAAGCATGCCACTAGATAGGTTGGGAGATTTCGAAAGAAATCGATATGAAGATCACCGAAAACGGATGCACGGATTGAAAATGACAAGCCAAATAAGATGCAATGCAATCTGTTGAAAACAACAACATAACAACTTGTGTGGAAAGTTTAAATATGCTACAACAATATATCATGGGAAACAAGAGCATGGCATGCTAGTACTACCACTTAACAAAACTCACTTAGTGAAACATGCTCCAAATATCTACAGAAATGATGTTAGCATCAATGCAAACATGGCAAGTGACATAAACAGACCCAGACTTAGTAGAATTTAATGGCATGGCAGAAACAGATTCAAGATAGCATGTTTGCAAGCTTGTTTAACTCAAAATAAAACATATCATGGCATGAGCTTAATTCCAGCAGCAAGTAGGCATGATGAAGAGCATGTTCATGTGCAAAACTACCCCATATCATATTTGCATAAAAATACACATGAAAGACAAAACAACAAATGATGTAAAATGACATGTGTGCAAACTTGCTCAAATGCAGAAACTAATTCCAGCACTAGATTCATTGGATTTTGTTACCCCAAAAACATATATAATATGTTGGGTTCACTTCAGAAAAATCCCCACAATTACTTAGAATGAAATACTGCCTAGAATGGAAAAGACAGAAAAGGCAATTTCCATATTTGGAAACGTCCAGAAATGGACTTGCCCGATTTGGAAGATGCTGTTTACTAGAAATGGAATATTCACTGGGAGAAAATAAATAAAAGAAAGAAAAGAAACAAAGAATGGGGGTTGAGTCTATGGCAGGCGGGTCCTGCCTGTCAGGGACTCATTCAGAGCAAGAAACAAAAAAGGGGATTTAAACCGCGCCCACGGGGGATCAAACCAGGGTCGCCTGGGTGTGGTAGCATGGGCGTTGCCACTGCGCTATTGCTGAGGTTGCTGTATGAAGGGAGGTGGGACACCTTCTGGTCTAACACCAGGCGAGGCTAGTTGTTCTAGCCAGCGACAGAGAAGAAGGCCACTCTGCCGGCGAGCGTGATGGTGACCATAGGAGCAGAAGGCCACCTGCGGGGGTGCGGAAAACGGATGCGGAGCCAGGAGCAAGTGGCTGATGCAAGCTAGGGCGCGTGCATGCGGCAGCTCAAGTACGAGCTCATGCTCGTCTCGGGTACGGCAGCGGCAAGGTGGGGCGAGGCCGCTGCTCCTTGCTTTCGAGCACGGGCGCGCGCGTGCACGCAGGATGGGGCGCGAGGCGACTGCAGCTAGGCGGGAACCAAAGCGAGGGGCAAAGCACGAGCAACAACAGCATCTACTGCAACTTCACACAAAATTCAGAGATCGCTGGAGCATCGAGAACATGGAGAAGGCGCGATCATAGCATCCCCTACGGTGGTCGTCCAACATTGAGAAGGAGGAGGGAGGAAGCCGGGAATACCTCCTTACCCTAGGACAAGAAGACAGCGATGGAGACGAGCCTGCAACGATGCGGACGAGCTCTGAACCTGGCGGGGCTGCTGTCCACGAAGCAACGGAGGAAGAGGATGACAGGGAGTTAGCCGGAGTTGGCGATCCCAGGCGAGGAAGAGGACGACAGGGACGTAATCGACATCGTGGAGCAAGACGGACATGCTTGGCGAGGCGGAGGTGGCCGGAGTGCATGCCGCCGATGTGGACACACTCTCAGGCGTGCTCGGGAAGTGGCAGAAGCAACGGATCTGGTGGAGTTTTCTCCCTTGGCAGCGGTGGAGGATGGAGAGGGAAACCCTAGGGGCTAGGTGCGGATGCCGGGGGGGACTTAAGTAGGCGTGGCTAGCTGGCTCGCCAGCATCGCCATGGCATGGCGAAAAGCATAGGAAGGGGAAGGATAAAAGGAGGCGGGTGTGGCTGCTGCTCTCGCTGACGCGGGGGACCCGCGTGTCCACGTGGTTCGAGTGAGAGAGAGGGGTGTGCGGTGCTCGGGTGAGAAAGGGGGGAACCATCGTGCGTGCGGGCTGTCTGAGCTGGCTGGTTGCGCTGCTGCTGGACCAGCTAGCTCTGCTGGGAGGCTGAGGCCAAGGTGGGCTGCTGCTGCCGCTGCTCTTTCCTTTCTCTTTTCTTCAAAGATATAAACAAAGAGAAAAGCATAGGGGGCTAGAAGAGGAATTTGGGAGAGATGAGAATATCCTCATGCTCCTAGAATTATGCAATGTTTGAATAAACTAGTTTGGGAATTTTTGGAGGTAGAAAAATAAATCAAGTTTGAATAAAATTCAAACTTGAGGTATTTTTTGACCTAACCAGAACAACTTCAAAAGATTTGACATATTGCAGAGAGGTTTAGGACAAGATGTTTGAATATTGGGGAAAAAATGAGCATTAATGGAGTAGGTAAAAGGTGCACTTGCAAAAAGAAAGAAAGGAAAGGAAGGAGAAGTGGTGATGATGCAAGATTCAAGCATGGAACATGCAACAACATAAAATGTAAGAAATCACACCATGCACATGATGAGGATGAGAATGCAAGATGAGACCAAGCACAAGTGCAAAGCGAGAGACAAAAACCCAACCACAAAGGAAATGTCATATCACATAGCCGGAAATGGCAAGAGTTGGAGTTAAAAATATGGAAAGTTACATCCAGGGTGTTACAATGCGGTCGAGGTATGCGCTCCCACGAGTGAGGAGGTGCCATTTGTTCTTGTTGTTGAGCCCTAGGCTCCAACTTGGGCACGACACATAGTCCACTACCTCCAAACAGGAGAACTTACCGAAGAGCAAGAAGAAGCTAAAGAGGTAGCCCGGAGGGCCAGTATGTATTAGTTCGTCGACAACACACTATACAGTAGGAGGCCCAATGGTGTGAAATTGAAGTGCATTTGCCGGGAAGAGGGAAAGGAACTCTTGGCAGAGATACATAGAGGCATGTGTGGCTCCCACCTTGGATCAAGAGCCTTGGTTGGAAAAGCTTTCCGGCATGGTTTCTACTGGCCCGCCGCCCTCCAAGATGCAATCGAGCTAGTCACCAGATGGGAAGTCTGCCAGTTCCACTCCAAGAACATTCATCAACCTGCTCAAGCTCTCCAGACAATCCCTTTCTCATGTCCATTTTCGGTCTGGGGGCTCGACATCCTGGGCCCCTTCCCCCATGCTACCGGGGGCTTTGAATACTTGTACGTTGTAATTGACAAGTTTACAAAGTGGCCAGAAGTGGAGCCTGTGAGGAAGGTGACCGCACAACCAGCTATCAAGTTCTTGAAAGGATTGGTGTGCCATTTCGGAGTACCCGCTAGAGTCATCGTAGACAAAGACACCCAATCCACAAGCCGTGCCTTCATGCAATACCTTCAAACCCTTGGAAGAACATTTTTGCTCGCTTCTGTGGCCCATCCCATAAGCAATGGATAAGCTGAGAGGATGAATGCTGAAGTGTTGCGAGGACTCAGGACAAGAACTTTCAACAAGCTGCAAAAGTGCGGAAGGCGCTAGATTGACGAGCTGCCGGTGGTTCTTTGCTCCCTCCGTACAATGCCAAATCGAGCCACCGGCCAGACTCCCTTCTACATAGTTTATGGGGCAGAAGCAGTGATCCCCATGGAACTCATATATGTGTCTCCTCGAGTATTTGCCTATGATGATGTAGAGCAGAAGCAGCACCGGCATGACGATGCCGTGCTCCTTGAGGAGAACCGTCTCCGGGCTGCTCTACGTGGTGCACACTATGAACAAGCCCTGCGCTGCTATCACAGCCGCAGGGTTCATGCCCGGAGCCTTGAGGAAGGTGACCTTGTCCTTAGGCACGTTCAGTCGGCCAAGGGTGCAAACAAGTTGACGCCGAAGTGGGAAGGCCCTTACCGGGTGGTACGAGTCTCTAGACCTTGCACTGTCCGTCTGGAGACCAAAGATGGCATCCAGTTGCAAAGCTCATGGAACATTGAGCATCTTTGCAAGTTCTACCCGTAAGGCGCGGCTGTCGGGTCCTGCCCGACAGCCACCCTTTTGTACAAGCCTTGTTGATGCGCATGTAACCCTTTATACAAAGCCAGGTGCAGACCCTGAGCACAGACGTTAAAACGAAGCGCTGCCCTCCCCCCCCGAAAACATGCATGCATGCATGCATAACATTCGCATAAACATGCCATGGTCATGTAGATAAGGTCATATGTGCAATGTTTCCTTCCGCACTAACCACAGGGCCCTTGCCGCGGACCAGATCCCGAAAGGAGGAGAAGGGAACAAGCCAGTATATCGATCCTCGGCAACCCAAACAGATAAGTTCCCCTTTTCTATCCATTCGTGCCTTTGAAAAGTACTTGCCCATGGAAAACCTTGTCACCTTTGAGACATTTGTGCTCCCACCTTGTGACTCGAACGACATCTCGACTAGGCTAGTTGTAGTAGCATTTGCCGAGAGGGGTTTGATGGTGGGCTAGTGCCTTCCCGTAGTATTGCGTCCGGTAGGCCAAGTCCTATGGCGACAACGAAAGGCACCTGCATGGTAGCTTGCCAGAAAGAGCTTGTTTACTTAAAAGTATAGAGGCATTTTCTCCTCTACATGAACATAACACATGCACAAGCGTTCAACAAAGCTGCCTTTTTCATTAATATGCAGATAAACAAGTACAAATCTTACAGAGCTCGAACATGGATAAAAGGAAAGGGATCACATATTTGTAACTAAAGTTTGGCAAATGCCTACATATTTTAGATTGAAAAAAGATAAGTGCCCCGTAATCCCTTTCTTGTCCCTCTCCTCCTAGGAACTACAGCGGGAGGTGGAGAGGACAAAGTGCCTGGGTAGAAGCCCAGCCTAACCCTATTAGGTCCTGCCGGGGGCAGCCTAACAAGATTGGGAGAGCGCCACGATGAACACGACCGCGCCCCCTTCCACCTCCTCTCACAGCAGGCTCCGCCCCGGGTCTTCAACGGGATGCTGGAGGTGTTGTCCAGTAGAAGCCCTCGTCACCACCACCGAAGCACCAACACTCCCTCGCCCTCTTGCCCTGGTGGAGAAGGAATGCTAAAGGAGGGGAAGGAGCGACGTTTGTAAGCAAGCACTCCGCCCACGTCCCCTTTTATAAGCGAACGCGGCAGGGGGATGGCTCCTCACCTTGACGGTAACCGCCCCACTCCTCCAAGTCGGCACCTCTACATCACCAACAACGTGCGGAATCAAGACCGACCTCCTGCGCCTATCCACGGCGCATGGCTTTCTGCCATGGCGCTCGTTCCCGCGCCCTCCGCATCTACGACCAACCCTACACGATGCATGGAACATACGTGGCAGAAATGGCAGGAGGCAAGGAATCTAGCGATGTGGCAGTCACCGCCCCCACAAACGCGGGATGTGGGTGGCCCACAGGTCATGGCGTAAAATCTCCCCCACAACATCTTACACGACATGCAGGAAAACCAGAAACTGACTCGAGCACAAGTTGATGAAGAAACAAGGAAAATATCAAAGGGAAGATGTCGGATTTCAGGTTCCGCAAACCCTTGGGAGGTTTGAACTCTGGGTTGCGTGCAAAGAACTCAACCTCCCCAGTGAGCATACTCACTAATCTCACAGCCTAGCTCATCAAACTCAAGGGAAAGGGGACACAACAGTTTACCCAGGTTCGGGCCACCTTGCGGTGTAAAACCCTACTCATGCTTTGTGGTGGATTGTCCTCGAGGGACTGAAGATGAACTAGTACAGAGGAGAACCACCTCAGGAGGTGTGTTCTTGAGATCATGTGAGCTGGTGAGGGTGGAATGGATCCCCTTTTTCACTATGGTGGTGGCTAGGTCCTATTTATAGTGGCCTTGGTCCTCTTCCTAAATGAAGGCTGGAAGGGATCCCACAACGGCCAAATTCGAAGGGAGAAAACTAGTACATCTTATCCTGACGAAGGTAGACCTCGCCTGCAAAAGCCTCTAGTGGTGATGCCGTGGTTGGCTCGGTGATGACCTCCATCCTGCCGTCCTGGCGGTCTTGGTCTTGTTGCACGGGAATGGAAACCTTTGGCTGATTCCTCGGGACTCCGCGCCCGCGCTTGCCTCCTTAGCACCAAAGAGGAAACTGGTACACTGCACCCACTGGCGCCCGCCTGGCCTTGGTCGTCATGGCTCACGTCACCCGAACCTCGTGAGGTGAGGCTTGCATGGAAATCTCCGCTCCTCGGGAGCCAGCTTGAGGAGGCTGCTCATTTTGGAGGTCTTGGTGTCATCCGCCTCGCGAGGGTCTTGAGTTGTCCATGTTGAAGCTGGGCCATACCAGGATGTTGAATGAGCCATGCTATGGGCCGCAGGCAGGCAAGTCTGGGTACTCCCCTTCCCAGAACACAGATAGTAGCCCCTGGGCCCATGGTGGACACGGACTTGGCTTTGAGGCAAAGCCAAAGGGCAAGTGCGGAGCACCGCGGGCCCTAACCACCTGCGGCCTTGGTCGACACATGGAGATTGATGGGACGTGGGCGTCTCTGCTTTCCCATGCAGCCTCGTCAACCATTCGACTTGACAAGCCCCTGCTGCATGCAGGAAAAACCATCATTGCGCGGGGTCGTGGAGGCCGGCGGTTGGCCTCCCTCCGGCTATAAATGAGGGGGAGGGGAAGAGCCCCCCTTGCTCATCTCCATCTTCTTGTTGCCCGCTCCTTCTTCTCCGTCTTTGCCGTTGCTGTAGATTCCTTGGCACCGACGAGGAGATTCTCCGCCATCAAGAAGGGGAAGGCCCACAAGGAAGGGCCGGGTTCGCCGCCGCCCAAGAGAGTTTGCGGCCGTCCCCGAAAGCATGTTGCGACCCCGCGGTAGCTCCTTGGTGGTGCGGGCGCACTTGTTCAAGGGCCGGCGTCTCTTTTGGGAGCCGCGATGGCGCTTCTTCTCATTGTGGGGGCCGCCGAGGACGCGGAAGCCCCCACGATGAGAGGAGGCATGCCATGGTCGCACGGCCTCATTGGCCATGCTTCCCCTCGATGGATGTGCTCCCAGAGTTTGTCGTGTGGTCGGAGAGGCCCCTAGCACCTGGCTCTGGCTTCCGCGCTTCTTCGCCAGTGAACTGCAGACCATGGGGCTCGACGGCCTCTAGCTGTAGGCTGACGACTCATGTAGCAAGGCCTCGTGGGCCGGGGTCAAGGTCACTGCGGCAGGCAATGTGGCATTGACCTGCGATTGGCAGGCGTTTGCCTGCGCACGAGGCTTGAGCGGAAGGTGCACTCTCCACTTTAAGTACGACGGCCTCGCGACCCTCTACGTGAGGGTGTTTAGGGTGGATGCCCGCTGCGTGGGGTGCTGCCCAGAAGACGACAGCGGCGACGATGAGCTTGGTCTTGATGACGGCCGCGATGGCGACGAGGGTGAGCTTGCCCTTGGCGACGGCCACGCTTCCTTTAGCAGCGGTGGCTCCTCTCCAGGCGAGCGCACCAGCAGCGGCGGCTACGACCAACCATCACGCCTCCGAGCGTGCATCGAGGAAGGCAACGGGTTGTCCCGTCACCGTGCTCCGGTGAAGAAGGAGGAGGGCCCAGACTCAGCCCGGGGCTGCCGGAACCTGGCTTCAGGAGCTGCTGCGGTCGCACGGGCCACTTCTAGTTAACCTTTCCTTTCTCCTGCATTTGAAAGAAAGTAGAGGGCCCCGTTGGGGTGTGTAATGAGCTGTGCCAGCTATGCCACTATGCTATGCTTATTATCTTGATGTTATGTCGTGATATCTGTGTTTTGAGTAGGCGCAGGTAGGGTAACTTAGCTCGATATGCTTGCGACAGCTTCCCACCTTGCGAGGGTGCGTCCCTTGGTATCTGGCGGAGCCCCCCTCCTGACGACTTGGGAGCCATCGGCCTCAGGAGACACTGTGGAGCTGCTGCAGAGTTGTTAGGAATCTTGACGAGGCACCTCATTCTTCCTTGCGCGAGCCCCCAAACATGGGTCAGCTGTGGCTCAGTGCATCATGTCACACTGCCCGGGGGGCACAGACATAAGAGGGTGTGCATGCCCATGAGCTCAATCGGGGGCGTCTCGCAAGGATTAAGAAGGCCGAAGCACTGTGGTAACAGGGTTTCGGCGAGGTGTGCTTGCGTGCGGGTGAACCCAAATGCACACACCTGCCTAGCCCCCACGCGCGGGACGTGCGAGGAGGAGTGATGGGCAACTGCCGCTCTTCTCGGGCCAAGACTACGAAACAATTGAAGCAAGAGGAGAAAAAATCCAACTTCGATGAACATCAAAACTCCAAATTCCATTAAGAAGTTGTGAACCAAATACAGAAAGCAAGCAAACGAACAGCCGCGTCTGACACCTAGTCTAGTCTTCTCACCAGCATGGAGCTAAGTGCTGCCACTAGGACGTGGGAGGGAGCCCTTGTGAGGCCCGCGGGCGCCACTCAAGAGACTCTGGGCATGTACAACCCCACTCATTATTATGTGAGGTATCATGAGCGGAGACCTTCACAGACACAGGGCCTTGCTTCATGGGTAGAACTTCCGGAGGTGCTGGATGTTCCAGGCGTTCTGGATGGGGATTCCGTCCTGTGTCTCCAGGCGCGCGACACTAGGACTAGAGACATGGGCAATCCTAAACAGCCCTCCCACATGGGTTAGAGCTTGTGCAGCCCTTCCCTGGAGAGCACCTGCCTTAGGAGGAGCTCACCCATCTCGAGCATCCTGGGGCAGACGCTGCGGCAGTGGTACCGTCGCAGCGCCTGCTGGTACCTTGCCGCTCGGAGAGAAGCTTGACGGCGGCATTCCTCCCTTAGCACAAGATCCATCCCCCGCGTGGCATCTTGGCGTGCCTCGTCAAACGCCAAGACCTGTGTGGAGCGATGCTTGACCTGGTGAGGAAGAACAATTTCATCTCCGTAGACTAGGAAGAACAAGGTTTCGCCTGTCGGCTTGGTTGTGGTAGTGCGGATGGACCACGGCACGGAATGGAGCTCGTCGAGCCAGCCCCTGCCATAGGCCTCGAGCTTCTTCTTGAAGGTCCTTGCCTTGAGGCCTCTCAGGACCTCTGCATTGGCATGTTCGGCCTGGCCATAGCTCCTGGGGTGTGCCACCGAAGCATAGCATATCTATGTTCCAAGGTTAGCACAATATGTTTTGAAAAGGTTGCCGATGAACTGCGAGCCATTGTCGGTGATGATGCGATTAGGAACCCCGAGCCGGCTCACGAGGCCCTTGATGAACTTCACGGCCGAGCCAGCCGGGATGGTGCGGAAGGATTCTACCTCCACCCACTTGGTGAACTTGTCGATTGCGACGTAGAGGTAGCGGTAGCCCCCAGGCGCTCGAGGGAATGGCCCCAAGATGTCCAGCCCCCAGACCATGAATGGCCATGTGAGCGGGATGGTTTGGAGGCCCTGAGCGGGCTGATGGATCCGCTTGGCATGGAATTGGCAGGCTTCACAATAACTCACGAGCTCGGTGGCATCATTGAGCGTCGTGGGCCAGTAGAACCCACTATAGAACACCTTGCCCACGGGGGTGCGTGATGAAGAGTGATGCCCGCAGTCCCTGCCATGTATGTCGGCTAGTAGCTCGCGCTCCTGCTCTCTTGAGATGCATCTTAAAGGAACATCATTGGGCCACTTACGGTACAGCTCACCGCCCTGGATGCAGTATGTGATGGCTTGGCAAGCCACGCGCTGAGCATCTTCCCCATTCTCCGGCTGGATCCCCTGAAGCAAGTACACCTTGAACTCCTCGGTCCAGCACCCCTCCTGAGGCTCGAGCGCGAGGAGCAGACGGGCCCCTGAGGTTGGGCCGCAAGCTAGGGCGCCTGTCGCAGGGGCTCGGGGAAGGTCTTCCTGAGGTGGTGCTTATTCCACAGTGAAGGGGGCTACTGACGGCTTGAAGAGCTGTTCCTCAAAGACGCCTGGCTCCTAAGGCAGCCTTCGGGACGCCCTCTTGGCGATGTCGTCCGCTTCCTTGTTTGTGCCTTGTGGCACATGCTGCAATTCCATGCCCAAGAAAAGTTTTTCGATTTTGCGTACCTCCTCCATGTATGCTTCCATGTGCTCATCCTTTGGTGTGTACTCTTTGTTGGAGAAGATGACGAGGAGCTGGGAGTTGCCCCTGATGGTGAGACGCTTCACCCCTAACGCCGCTGCAACCCTGAGGCCGGAAATTAGGCCTTCATATTATGCGATGTTGTTGGAGACCTTCTCACCTTGCTGGAAGCAGAGTTGTACAACGTAGTAGAGCTTGTCCTTAATTAGTGGGTGAAATGAGCACTGCTCCAGCCCCCGCGCCCTAGCGCATGAATGCACCGTTGAAGTACATGGTCCATCCGCCTGGTGCCTCGTCTCCGGGCAGGAGAGAGCGGTCCTTGTATACTTCATGGCCAGGGACGTCGGTTCATTCTGCTATGAAATCTGCGAGGGTCGCGCCCTTAATGACCCTGGTGGTGTTGAACTCCATCTGGAACGCCTACAGCTCGATGTTCCACTCTGCAACCCTTCCAGTAGTGTTGGGGCTCCAGAGCACCCTCTCCAGCAGGTAAGCTGAAATGACCTTGATGGGGTGGTCTTGGAAGTAGTGGCGCAACTTCCGGGAGGCGACGAGGAGCGCGAGCAAGAGCTTTTGCGGCATGGGGTAGCACGCTAGCGCCTCACATAGCACCATGCCGACAAACTAGACCGGGTGCTCGACTAGAGAGGAGGCAGATCTTCCCTAGGGTGTATGTGGAGCCGTCGACGACTCCAGAGAAAGGCTTGGTGGGGCCGAGCCGGCCATGGGGCACATGAAACAAGCCGAATGCCTCCACAGAGAGCACATTGAGGTTGGCTCCACCATCGATGATGGTCTTGGTGACTGTCACGTTGCTGATGGTGGGGGTGCAGAGCATCGGGAGCGCACCTGCGCTTGCGGTGATCACGGGGTGATCCACTGAGTCGAAGGTGAGGTCGGCTTTGGGCGCCACCCAGCCCGTGGGAGCCCCCTACCGCACGCGGGTGGCACCCACTTGGCAGAAGAACTACTTGATGTGGCAGTCTGAGGGTGGTGCCTGTGAACCACTGAGGAGGGCTATGACGGCATGGGGTGTCAGCGATGCGAAGCGCGCGATGAAAAGGCCACGCAGCTCCTCCCAGGAGGCCACTAAAGACCCTGGCAAGTTGAGTAGCCAGGCGTGGGGCGCGCCCGCGAGGGCCATGGGGAGCCAGGTGGCCATGACCTTGTCGTCACCGCTGGCTGCCCAAACTGCCTCCTCGTATGCTTGGAGGAAGCCTGCCAGATCTGCCGCGCCGTTGTAGCGGGGCGGCAACTCCGGCCTGAACTTGGGTGGCCACTGCACCTGTCGCATGGTGGGGGTGAAAGCTCGGAGACCCTCGGCTCCTCTGAAGGCGCGTGTCGATCCGGTCGATGGAGGAGCATCCGCCATGAGAGCCAATAGTGGAGCACAGCGGACGGCGTGGCGGATCTTTGACGCACCCCTACCTGGCGCGCCAAATGTTGGTTTTTGGGTTCCGCAAACCCTTGGGAGGTTCAAACTCTGGGGTGCGTGCAAAGAACTCAACCTCCCTAGTCTACCTACTTGCTAATCTCACAGCCTAGCTCGTGGAACTCAAGGGAAATGGGACACATCAGTTTACCCAGGTTCGGGCCACCTTGCGGTGTAAAATCCTACTCCTGCTTTGTGGTGGATTGGCCTCGAGGGGCTGAGGATGAACTAGTACAGAGGAGAACCACCTCAGGAGGTGTGTTCTTGAGCTCAAGTGAGCTGTTGAGCTGGTGAGGGTGGAATGGATCCCCTTTTTCACTATGGTGGTGGCTAGGTCCTATTTATAGTGGCCTTGGTCCTCTTCCCAAATGAAGGCGAGAAGGGATCCCACAACGGCCAAATTCGAAGTGACACAACTAGTACATCTTATCCTGACGAAAGTAGTCTTCGCCTGCAAAAGCCTCTGGTTGTGACACTACGGTGGGCTCGGTGATGACCTCCACCCTGCCGTCCTGGCAGTCTCGGTCTTGTTGCAAGGGAATGGAAACCTTTCGCTAATTCCTCTGGACTCCACGCCTATGCTTGCCTCCTTAGCACCAAAGAGGAAACTCGTACACTATGCCCGCTGGCGCCCGCCAGGCCTTGATCATCATGGCTCACGTCACCGAACCTCGCAAGGTGAGGCTTGCATGGAAATCTCCGCTCCTCGGGAGCCAGCAGGAGGAGGCTGCTCATTTTGGAGGTCTTGGAGTCCTCCGCTTTGCGAGGGTCTTTAGTTGTCGATGTCAAAGCTGGGCCGCACCAAGCCGTTGATGGAGCCACGCCGTGGGCCACAGGCAGGCAAGTCTGGGTACCCCCATTCCTTGAACGTTGACAGAAGAAGATATCAGCTGAAGGCTCCTGCCTACGTAATTGATAGGGCCTACCCCGGCGCTTCCTGGCGGCACGTCCGGGCCAGGGCTTGGTGCTCCTGTCGGTGCAACAAACCTTCGTGTGTGTTGCCCAGACTTTACAGAGGCACGACAGCGAGGATGCAAGCTTCACCAGGCACACATGCCAAGGCCAATCCAAGTGAGAGCTCTTTGAGAGATCAAAGGGCGGATCGAGAAGACCAAGACCAACCAGAAGGACAAGATTTCACTAAGGTAGAAACCTCCCTTGCCAGGCAGGTGAGCCTGGCTAGGTCAAGACCACCACGAAGACGAAGCAGATATGCCTCGGCAGGCCTACCGGGGCCAGCGGATGTCCACTCCCCCGCCAAGGCTCCCGCGCTCCACGGCTCCACCGCATCGCAACACAAGTCACCAATCGATGCGGTGTCCAGCCCCCAGGTGGCTGAGTGGCTACCACTTAGCATGTGGCAGTCATTTGGAGAGGAGATCATCCCTGTGTGACACCCTCCAGACGCATGTCACACACGCAGATAGAAGGTGACCAGGACGGTGCGGCAAGGCTTGCCAGGCTACACCCACGACGTGACATACATCGACGCATTTAAAGCGTTTTGTCCTAACTGCCAGAGTAAGGTATGATAGCACTGTTGGCTATCTAATCAGTGGATAATGACCATTTTGCCATTGTGGTAACCCCTTTGCCTATAAAAGGAGGGCCGTGACGACCATAGAAAGGATCCGGACCCTCTTGTATCCTTACGTGCGTAGATGCTCTTCCCGAGGAAACCTTGTCGGGCTCGAGCGCACCACACCACTACGGTCCCTCCATCAATCCACCAAAGGAGGAGCAGGGTTTTATACCTCGCGGCGGCCCGAACCTAGGTAAAATGATCGGTGTCACCTCTATCATGGTGCTCCACGGTCTCTGCTCTTTATGCAACTTGACTGCCCCCTGCCGAACCACAAGGGGACCAATGGCCCCATTGGTGATCATGTTCTCCCACGACTATCGGCGTTCTGGGAACGGGGGTCCCCAGACTTGCCTGCATGTGGCCTGCAGCGTGCGTCACCAGTGGTCCAGTGCGGCCCGTCTTCATCAACCCAAGTTCAAGACCCTCGCGAGGGGCCAAGCCTCGCGGGGCGGACGATGCAAGGCCTCCTCAGGGGCGGCCTCACCAGGAAGGCTCACGAGGAGGTGGAGAGATCAAGGCAAGGGGTACCTCGCGAGGTGCTCATGACGCAAGCCATGACGATCAAGACCAGGCGGGCGCCAGGCGGGCGCCAGCATGCGCAGTGTCCTAGTTTCCTCTTTGGTGCAAAGGGGGCAAGCGCAGGCGCGGAGTACCGAGGCATCAAGCAATGGTTTCCATATCGGTGCAACGAGACCAAGGCCAACAGAGCGGCAGGACGGAGGTCACCGTGGAGCCCAAGACGGCGTCATCACCAGTGCCTTTGGTAGTCGAAGACCACCTTTAGTCAGGATAGCTTGTACTAGTTGTCCCATTTCAAAATGGCCGTTGTTGGCTTCCTTCCCCCTCAATATTTGGGAAGAGGACCAGGGCCTCTATAAATAGAGATAACCACCACAGTAGAAGGGGATTCGATCGAATCCTTCCTAAGCAGAACACCTCACCACCACAGGAACACCTCTCGCGAGGCTGTTCTTCCTCTGTACTGTTCATCATCAGCCCAAGAGGCAATCCACCACACCACACACACAGGAGTAGGGTATTACACCACAACGGTGGCCCGAACCTGTATAAATCTTGTGTCTCTTGTGTTGTTCATCATGCTAGCTTAGAATCGCGGCGAGGTTGTGGGCGTGTTTCTGTAGGGAGAAGATCTTCGTGCACACTCCAGAGTTCCAACATTAAGGGTTTTTTCGGAACACAATATCCGATATTTGGCACGCCAGGTAGGGGTGCGCTGAAATCTTTCCTCCACTAATCTATGTCCCATCGCTTCGTCGCATCCATGGCAGACGCTCGCCGAGCTCGCGCCGAGCGCTGGGCTGCTCTCACCGCCCGCGTCGCCCAGACGGCTCCCGTTGGTGGGCCTCCTGGTCGTTCTCCGTCGTCTGCCGCCAATGCCGCCACCGGCCCGGCGGGGAACGAGCAGCAAGCGTCTTTGCTGCATCCCTCGGTGCGGCGGGAAGGCCGCACTGCCACTCCGCTGACTCCAGCTGGTTCGTCGTCGCACGCTCATCACGCCCCCACAGACGCGTAGGCAGCGTCGCTCCTGGCACGTGAGCTCCTGCACTACCGCCCCGTTGATGACCTCTACAAGGAGTGGCTCGCCCGCATCACCGAGCTCGTCAGTGCCGCAGGGGGCTCTTCTGCGCAGTCTCTCTCGCTGCCTCGCCCTCCATCATGCATGGGCGACGCGGCTCAGGGGGTGCCTCCACCACCCCCTCCTCAAGAAGGCGCCCTGGCTCCAAGGCGCGTGGCCCCTGGACGAGACCCACCACGTCCAGCGCTCGCGCGGCAAGAAAGGAGCTGCCAAGAAATCCCTCGGCCTCAAGAAGGCACTGACGTTCTCCTTGCACCAGCGCGTCAAGACTGCATCCCTACACCAGCACAAGAAGACCCCACGCTGCCCCTCACAGTGGCGTGTAGAAACCATCAAGAGCAGGCCCCGCGTCTGCAAAAAGCTTCGGTGGCCACCGCAGGCTGCCGCGCCTTCACCACCGAGCTGCGTAGTGTCGCCTGGCCCGGCAAGTTCAAGCCAGACCTGCCTCCTTGCTATGATGGCATAGCCGACCCCGCGGAGTTCCTGTAGCTCTACGAGCTGGGCATCGAGGCAGCCAACAAGGATGAAAAGGTCATGGCGAACTAGTTTCCCATGGCGCTCAAGGATGGTGCCCACACCTGGCTCTTGAACATGCCTCCCGGCTCGATCTCCTACTAGGATGAGATGCGCAGCCGTTTCATCGCCAACTTCTAGGGCACTCGCGACCGCCCTCCGGATGTGGGTGACCTGCGCCGCATCAAGCAGCAGCCTGGAGAGACCCTGCAGAAGTACATCCAGCGTTTCAACAGCGCTCGCCTCAAGATCCCCAAGGTGAGTGAGGAGGCCATCATCTCAGCATTCTCCGATGGTGTTCGTGACGTCAATATGAAGGAGGAGCTCACCTTCCACGAGGATCTATGCACATCTCTAGAGATGTTCAACCTAGCGACCAGGTGCGCAAGAGCTGAGGAAGGGCGCCTCTCCCTCCTCAAGCTCCCAGCTACTGACCCAGAAGAGAAGAAGGCCAAGGCTAAGGACGTGAAGCGCAAAGGAGCAGCCGTACTCGTAGCAGAACCAGACATAAAGTGCGGCAGGGAGCAGCCGGAGTCATCCAAGGGTAGCCGATTCCGCGCCTACCACAACCTCTACACCCACAACACCAACGAATGCCAGGAGCTCAGAGCCGTTCGAGAAGGACGCATCGGTCGATGCCTGTCGCGATCGGTTTTCCAGGATATCAATTCCCTAGAAAATGGCCCTTGTGCTCACCAGCCTCAGGATTATTGTTAGCTGATGAGACACCAACTTGATACAGAAACTCCAAGCAAAAAAAACATAATATGTAGTACAAGACCATTCTGGCCTATGAGTACAACAAATGGTTTCTAGTGGCTGATGGCGGAAGCGGTTTGTGGTTCATCAGTGTCTATGGGACTCTGTTTCCCACAGGAACAACTGACCTGGATAACTCCTATCTTTGCGAGGCTGCTATCGTCATTGTGTAGGTCCTCGGGCTGTCATCGCAACGCTCCTCTCCATGCAAGAAATCTGGCCAAGACAATAGCCAGGGACAAGCCAGTGAGTACTTTTAAATGTACTCGCAAACATTATGAACACATGAATAATATAACAAATGATAATCATGCTCTGAAATATTCTATGATCACAACGTCAGTCACAAAATAAAAATCCATGATGCACGCAAGCAGGTTATTCATATAGAACAAATGAGGGAGTAGAAATAGAATGCATCCATCGAGTGTCTGGAGCGACGCCTCGAAAGGAAAATAATATAGAGCATGCCTTAGTCGTGCGTCTGGGTGACACCACATAAAGGGCTTATAAATAATTTAATAACAAGCATGCCACAGTCGGGCGTCTGAGCGACACCACATAAAAGGCTTATAAATAATTTAAATAACAAGCATGCCACAGTCGGGCGTCTGAGCAACAACACATAAAGGGCTTATAAATAATTTAAATAACAAGCATGCCACAGTCGGGCGTCTGAGCGACACCACATAAAGGGCTTATAAATAATTTAAATAACAAGCATTCCATATTCAGGCGTCTGAGCGACACCACATAAAGGTCCTATAAATAAATAATCATAGTGAATATCCAGGAGGTAGAACCGTCCCAGGGATACTCAATAATTCAAATAATGTAACTGATTAGTCCATAATAATAGTAATCATAATCATCATGAGTCACAAGTCACAATCCATGTTCTAGTTTAGCAATTTTTCCTCCGAAGACCGACACTAAGACCGACACTTGACCCATCCCAGACTGTAGTCCTTAACCATGGACACGGCTATTCGAATAGATATAATCTCTATAGAGGGTGTACTCTTTACCCATGAGTAACGGATTCCTTTAGTCAATCGGGACTAATTCCGTCTACGGTCTTTTAATTGAAAACACACCTGACCGCACACACCAGCCTAACTTACCGGTGTCTGGAATCACCCACGACACCCGCTAAGCAAAACTATAAGTGGGGAGGCTACAACCTCGACTAGCATGGGATCACAAATTTATAACGCGCGTAAACTAGGGGAGCTACTCCCTCGGCTACAACCGGAAACACCCATGCCCCCAGACCAGGTGGCATGTCTACCGGATGCAGCCGGTATCTTCCACCATGGCCTCTCTGTATGTTGTGTGCTAGGAAGGGGTTGACAACTTACTGAACCGTACCCTACCTATGGCAGGGACACGTGGTAGTATGAAACAAGTATGGGGGTTACTGTAACAAGACTCGATCTACGGTCGACTCAGGCGGTTAAGACATTTCCTGTATGATAAGCATGAGAAATATATTTCACACCAATCAGACAGAATCACCACTCATCATACCTTACCATGCCCTACCGGACATAACTGTCTCGACGAAGAACTAGAGACAAGCTCGTGTCTACCCAAGACAGAGACTTTCCCGGATTCCTCCCGATAGGCATCAAAGGCATACAAGGGTGATTACTATCGGAAGCATATCAAATTCCAACATCAAGGAATCATTATTATGCACACATGAATGTGATCATAACATCACATAAAATATCGAATACTTCGTGTCAAGGTGATGTCGTATTTGCATCAAATGACGCACAACAAATATTATGCCGGGGTTCAGAATGCTTGCCTTCAAGAGTATGCAAGAGGGGTGCACTTTTTGAAAGTTGCCTTCTTCTTCAAAATCCTATTTTACGAAAATTTGAATTAACACATAGTTCCAAAACAGTAAAAAAAGTTGGTTGGAAAATTTTCAAATAAATATTAAAATAAATTAGACAAAATTTGAGAAACAACAGAAAAAGAATCAAATCATTTGGACCTATATTTAAAAAGTTAAAGCCAGTCAAAGTTTAGTCAAAATTTTGTTTTTCAAATAAACTAAAAAAGAAAAACATTTCGAATAAAAATACGGAGGAGGCTTACTTTTGGGTTTACGCTTTCACTTAAACTAGCATGGATCGGCTCGTGGGTCACTGACAGTGGGTCCCTTGGGCCCACTGGTCAGGTTTGACCAGTCGCCGCGCCTCCTTTCTCCTCTGGCCGGGCAGAGGCGGGGCTCCGACGATCGCCGTCGACGAACGGCGGCTCCCCATGAGACTCCGAGGGCAGGGATGGATCCGCCAGTCCAGGGCGGTCCTCCCAGTGGTTGCTAGGTTGGCGGGGGTTGAGGGGGTCGCTGGAGGCGAGCTCCGCGGCGGACGGTGGCTTCGGGAGGATTTGGGGTCCCGAGCTACAGTGGCTCTCGATCAAGTTTGAGAAGTCGGGTGGCTCCGCAAGGTCGAGGGGAAGAGGATGTGAGCACGGGAGGGGTTAGGGACCTCGGTCTTGGCCGGACTATACTGGAACATGGCGGCGGCTGAACCTGCCGGAGATGGGAGAGAGGATGGCCTCTGGCCAACTGGGAAGGAGGGGGCTTCCTACTACTCGAGCAAGGCTGCTGATGAGCTTAGGCATGATCGGGAGGGCTATTTATAGCCCGGAGAGGTCGGTTCCCGTGGCCGCGGATAAGAACGTCGGCGAACCGCCGTTCTTTTGCTAGCAGGGCGACGTGGACACGATTGGAGCTGGTCGGCGCATTCAGACGAACTCCCCACTACTCAAGGGGGCGAGCTGGCGCGTGCGTATGGCTTGGGCGGTGCTTCCACAGCCGGGGCCTGCTGCGGCCATCAGCTAGCCACCATGGCCGACCTGAGGGTGGCGCTGTGGGGTGCCAGGAGGTGGCCGGGGCGGCTCTCTGATGAGGGAGGAGTCGGGGCGCGCTGGCTGTGCGTGGGGAGGGACCAGAACGGGCACGGGGAGGCGGCAGTGGGACGCGGCGACTCGGGCGCACACACGTGTAAAACGCGCGCTCTGGCCGCGCCCAGAACACGCATGCCAGGCGTTCGACAAAATGCCAACACATTCTAGGCCTCTCTGATGCCTCTGCAACTAAACAAGACTAGCCTAATGATAATGTGAGAGCTAATAGACATGCTGGTAAGGTCATCCCAATGCAAGTCTAAAAGAATGCCAATACTGGCCATGCTCCTAACCTGCTTGACGAAATGCCAGGGGTATTTAGGCATCTCTTCTGCTGGCCAAAGTCTCCATTTTGGGGTCTCCTTGGGTGCAAGTGATGATGACAAGGTTATTAGGGCAAAACCAGAAACTTGTTAGTGCAAGTTTTTGAAAAAATCATATCTAGACAGAAAATAAAGTGCATTATTGCATGGACCAAAAATGCTCCAATGGGTCCAATCTCCTAGACTTAAAGGTTTGGTAGAGTGGTCTATAAGCAGGAAAAAGAATCATGGGTAAAAGGGCAAGTTAAAATATGGTTGCAGTAGAAAATACCAAACTGGGCCAGAGAGCAAAAGAGGATGATTTGCTCAAATTTTTCAAATAACACCAGTGGGACTTTGCATATAAATGAACTATATACTCCAACTAACATCCCCAAATTTTGGTGGGAATATTAAATAAATTTATCAAGGGGTTGTAGTGCAAAAGAGGCTCTAAGGCTTATGAGAAACCATTTTAAAAGAATTAAAGTTCAGGAAAAATAATTATAGAAATAAATCCACTGATAAAAGAAATGTTTTCTTGAGAGGGTATACAAGTCCAACAACATTTTTGTAAAGTTTTCTATTTTGAGGAAAACTCCACAACTCAGAAGAAAAGAGTGGTTCTGAATAAAAAAACCAGAAAATAAAAATTTCATTTACCAAGGCAAAATTTTAATTAATAAATCATGGTTAAATTTTTGGGGTGTTACAACACTACACCCCTTAAGAAAAATCTCGTCCTCGAGATTTGCTAAGGGCTGTTTTGAAAAGAATTACTCCTACTATCTCAAAGTTATATCACAAAAATAACCATCCTACTCATGCAATTAAAACGTGGCTACAGTGGGTGGGCAATTAAGTGGTGTAAAGCTATAGTGTGGAATACTGGCGCTGCATGGAAAAATCTATGGTTGGGGAAAACGAGGAATTTCCACTTTTGGTTACAGTAAATTTAGAATAAACTTCTAAATTTCCAAAATACGCTGGTCGTACCTGAGAGCACAGTGCTCTCTCTGGCTGACAGGTGGACCCGAGGCCCACTGTCAGTCTCTTCTTCTACCTCTGGCTCTCTCTTCTCCCTCTCTCTCGCGCGCTTTCCCGCGCTTTCTCCATCGGCAACGTCTAGCGCGTAGAGCATCTAGGCCGTACTGCGGTAGTGTGCAGCGTGCTAGCTGCCGGTGCAGCGTGCACTCACCTCCCGGGCCAGTGTGCTATCGGCACTACTCGCGGATTCGCCTCCGAACATCGGTGATCGAGCGACGAGCGGCACTGGTGGACTTCGCCCACCGTACACTGATCTCGAGCTATAAAATGACCGAGGTGCTCCTTTCTTCTTCCTCGCACCTAGCCTCGCTTCTCCTTCTCCTTCCTTCTCCTCCATTTTTGTTTGCAGGAGCTCGAAATGAGGTTCTAATGGCGGAGGTGATGCCGGACTGGTACGTGTTCCTGATGTGCGGAGGGTTGGCGGCATTGCTGGGGTTCTCCATGCTCTTGTTCATGATGATCCTCGATGATCGTCGTGATGCTACCATTCGAGTGTTAGCTCTCCGCGGTGGCGGTGATCATGAGGATTAAGTGCGATGTCGGGTGCTAACTGTTGTCAGTGTGCTAGAGGCAACTTGCATCCGAACAACTACCCACAAATCTCTCCTTCAGAGACCGTGGTGTGGTAGGGAGGTGATCAGTTAGGTGCAACAGGTGCACGTGTATTTTCAATTAGTGCACGTGGTTGAGTGGTTTTGGTTGTGAGTCTGCCGTCGTGGTGCTGCATAAATAACAGTCTATGTCGTGAAGAGGTATATGCCGCAACATCTCCGGAAAAAAATCTCACTTCAGAATTTACCGAGTGAAAACAGTTAATAAAAATTAACCGCGGTAAAAACCACTCACATTAATTGAAACTAAAAATTTAATTCATCGCACAAATTTAGGATACCACGCATATGTTGCAACACATAAATAAATGCTGGGACAATAAACATAGCAGTGACGTCTACAACGACAACGGTAATTGGACAGGGTCCTGAGAAAACGTCTCTGGGATTGGGGCACACTCTTCTTCTATCGGGGGAAGCAAATTGACTTGTCGATGAACGCGTCTCTCCTGGTCGGGCCTCAGTGGTCTGCCGATGGCGATCTGAGGATTTAAATCGGCGAGGCTCTGGAGATAACGCATTACTCATTGGGTCAAACGCTCTTGAGCGATGACATACTGGGCAAGGTTGGCCAGTACTGGGTCTCTCTCGATTCTTCCATCGGGAAAAGATTCTACTTCTCCGGGTGCTGCACAACTCGGGAAGTAATAATACCCCCATTCGCTGGCATAGGGTACCGCGAATCGAAGGAGAGCAAGCGCTTCGTACACAGCAGCTTCTATGGCCATTTGCGGAGTCGGCATAGATTTCCCCACAAAGGAGACTTCCGTTGGGTCTTGGTTTGGGTTTGCGGGAGGGATGTGCACCACTGCCCAATATTTCTAGATGGATGGGGCGATCCTCGATTTGAGCAACTCGTACTGGGGTGGATGGATAGCACTCTTGGTACTGCAGGTAAAGTTCCACAAAATTTTAACAAAACTACCTGGGGTTGCATCTGGAGTTCTCAGATAAATACTAGGGCTCGGCATGGCAAAGAAATGGCTGTGAGAGTTGTGCACAAGGTGAGGGATACTTGGCAAGGTCACGAGGTGGCCTTTTATATAGCATTGGGGCTTGGTTACCGATTACGGTGTGGGGCAACTAGTTTGTCGAATCTGCTCTATGGGGTCGGGGTCAATGCTACAGATACACATATCTCACAAAAGTGATGTATTACTGTGGGTGTCGTCGGGGGTGGTTTTTGGTAGCTGTGCCTGGAATTAAAAATGCAATCGCACGCTAACATACTTATGCATGGCTACTATTCAAAACAGAAGCACACAAGCAGACTGCGTTTATTTATGGCGATACAAGGTCCCACTATTACATGGCGTGGACATACTAAGATTCGGTACTACTCGAGTGACTTAGTCTACCTCGTTAATATCTAAGCGGGCGTGCCTTGTGGACGTCGAGGCTTCTCCACGGGTTTCACCGTCGGGGTTAGCTGGATGGAGTTGAGGGGCTGCAGGGTCGGGGTAGCGATGATGACCATCGCGGGGGTTGTTGGCCACAATCCCGTTGGAGCGTGTTCCCAAAAGGCGACGAAGCACTTCTGGGGACACCAAAGTATTTTGGTCGATGGCTGGGGCAGATCTCAAGGACTCAATCGGTTGTTCGAACAACACGACTGGGTTGTCGGCGTCGGGTGCATCTTCTCCTCTTGCTGGGGCTTGGCGAACCAAATCTCCACGAGGTCCGATCAGATCCAGGGTGATTTGATTGAACAGTTCCTCTAGTGCACTTACATAGCGCACCAGATGCAACAATGCAGGATCCTTCTCGTGATCTCCGTTGGCAACCTGGGGTGGCCTACCATACCCGTCACGGCTAGGGTACTAATAGAACGAGCAACAGTTAACTCTGGGAGACAAGTGCCGGAGTTGAACTATAGCCTCTCGAGCGGCTAGTTGGATGGCTTGTGGCTCAAAGGAAGTTGTCCTTCCGGTCAACTTGTAGGGGCGTTCTGCCGATAGACCCCTACCATAGACATGCACAGTGGCCCAAAATTGACGGCTCTCATCACTCATGGGCCCTTGGTACACAACATATTCTGGAGGCTCTTCCAATGCAAAGGCACGTCGGGTGAGGTTTGCTAGCACGGTCACAAAACCTCCTAGGTTGGTTGCTGTGGTCTCATTGTGCACAATAGGGCTAGGCATTAAAGCTCGGTTTGGGGAAGATGTTGTGTTGTGCTGGGTTGAGGCTAGCATGCCCTTTTTATAGAAAAAGGGGACAGAGTCTTCCTTCGCACGCTTGCGAAAGAGACTATTTAGGTGTCAGTCACTAGCGCGTGATTGACAGGCTAGGCTGATAGGTTGGGCACCGACTGCCAAAAGGTGTCGGGGTCACTATGTGGCTATCTTACACGAGAAGCTTGGCTGGGGTTAGGTTAAGGTCTGGTGGATTGGTTAATCTAGGTTTATTGACCTGGCTAAGATAGGATTAGCCAATGGTCAGCCTGGCTCTGATACCAAGGTTGTCGCGACCGGTTTTCCAGGATACCAATTCCCCAGAAAACGGCCCTTGTGCTCACCAGCCCCAGGATTACTGTTAGCTGATGAGACACCAACTTGATACAGAAACTCCAAGCAAAAATAACATAATATGTAGTACAAGACCATTTTAGCCTATGAGTACAACAAATGGTTTCTAGTGGCTGATGGCGGAAGCGGTTTGTGGTTCATCAGTGTCTATGGGACTCCGTTTCCCACAGGAATAGCTGACCTGGATAACTCCTATCTTTGCGAGGCTGCTATCGTCATTGCGTAGGTTCCGGGGCTGTCATCGCAACGCTCCTCTCCATGCAAGAAATCTAGCCAAGACAATAGCCACGGACAAGCCAGTGAGTAATTTTGAATGTACTCGCAAACATTATTAACACAGGTATAATATAACAAATGATAATCATGCTCTGAAATATTCTGTGATCACAACATGAGTCAGAAAATAAAAATCCATGATGCACGCAAGCAGGTTATTCATATACAACATGATTATGCAATGAGGGATTAGAAATAGAATGCATCCATCGGGTGTCTGAAGCAACGCCTCGAAAGGAAAATAATATAAAGCATGCCCCAGTCGGGCGTCTGAGCAACACCACATAAAGGGCTTATAAATAATTTAAATAACAAGCATGCCACAGTCGGGCGTCTGAGCGAAACCACATAAAGGGCTTATAAATAATTTAAATAACAAGCATGCCACAGTCGGGCGTCTGAGCGACACCACATAAAGGGCTTATAAATAATTTAAATAACAAGCATGCCACAGTCGAGCGTGTGAGCGACAACACATAAAGGGCTTATAAATAAATAATCACAGTGAATATCCAGGAGGTTGAACCGTCCCAGGGATACTCAATAATTCAAATAATGTAACTGGTTAGTCCATAATAATAGTAATCATAATCATCATGAGTCACAAGTCATAGTCCATGTTCTAGTTTAGCAATTTTTCCTCCGAAGACCGACACTTGACCCATCCCAGACTGTAGTTCTTAACCATGGACACGGCTATTCAAATAGATAAAATCTCTGCAGAGGGTGTACTCTTTACCCACGAGTAATGGATTCCTTTAGTCCATCGTGACTAATTCCGTCTATGGTCTTTGAATTGAAAACACACCTGACCGCACACACCAGCCTAACTTACCGGTGTCTAGAATCACCCACGACACATGCGAAGCAAAACTCTAAGTGGGGAGGCTACAACCTCGACTAGCATGGGATCACAAATTTATAACGCGCGTAAACTAGGTGAGCTACCCCCCGGCTACAACCGGAAGCACCCATGCCCCTGGACCAGGTGGCATGTTTACCAGATGCAGCCGGTATCTTCCACCATGGCCTCTGTGTATGGTGTGTGCTAGGAAGGGGTTGACAACTTACTGAACCGTACCTTACCTATGGCAGGGACACATGGTAGCACGAAACAAGTATGGGGGTTACTGGAACAAGACTTGATCTACGGTCAACTGAGGAGGTTAAGACATTTCATGTATGATAAGCATGAGAAATATATATCACACCAATCAGACAGAATCACCACTCATCATACCTCACCATGCCCTACCGGACATAATCGTCTTGATGAAGAACTAGAGACAAGCTCGTGTCTACCCAAGACAGATACTTTCCCGGATTCCTCCCGATAGGCATGAAAGGCATACGAGGGTGATTACTATCAGAAGCATATCAAATTCCAACAAAAAGGAATCATTATTATGCACACATGAATGTGATCATAACATCACATAAAATATTGAATACTTCGTGTCAAGGTGATGTCGTATTTTCATCAAATGATGCACAACAAATATTATGCCAGGGTTCAAAATGCTTGCCTTCAAGAGTATGCAAGAGGGGTGCACCTTTTGAAAGTTGCCTTCTTCTTCAAAATCCTATTTTATGAAAATTTGAATCAACACATAGTTCCAAAACAGTACAGAAAAGTTATTTAGAAATTTTTCAAATAAATATGAAAATAAACTAGACAAAATTTGAGAAACAACCGAAAAAGAATCAAAGCATTTGGACTTATATTTAAAAAGTTAAAGCCAGTCAAAGTTTAGTCAAAATTCTGTTTTTAAAATAAACTGAAAAAGAAAAACGTTTCGAATAAAAATACGGAGGAGGCGTACTTCTGGGTTTATGCTTTCACTTAAACCAACGTGGATCAGCTCGTGGGTCACTGACAGTGGGTCCCTTGGGCCCACTGGTCAGGTTTGACCAGTCGCCACGCCTCCTTTCTCCTCTGGCCGGGCAAAGGCGGGGCTCCGGTGATCGCCGTCAATGAACAGAGGCTCCCCACGGGACTCCGAGGGCAGGGATGGTTCCGCCAGTCCAGGGCGGTCCTCCCAGTGGTCTCTAGGTTGGCGGGGGTGGAGGGGGTCGACAGCGGTGAGCTCCACGGCGGACGGTGGCTTCGGGAGGATTTGGTGTCCCGACCTACGGTGGCTCTCGATCAAGTTTGAGAAGTGGGGTGGCTCCGCAAGGTCGAGGGGATGAGGATGGGAGCACGGGAGGGGTTAGGGGCCTCGGTCTTGGTCGGACTATACCGGAACGTGGCGGCGGCCGAACCTGCCGGAGATGGGAGAGAGGATGGCCTCTGGCCAACTGGGGAGGAGGGGGGCTTCCTACTACTTGAGCAAGGCCGCTGATGAGCTTAGGCATGATCTGGAGGGCTATTTATAGCCCGGAGAGGTCGGTTCCCATGATCGCGGATAAGGACGTCGGTGAACCGCCATTCTGTTGCTAGTAGGGCGACGTGGAGGCGATTGGAGCTGCTCAAGGGGGCGAGCTGGCGCGCGCGTATGGCTTAGTCAGTACTGCCACAGCCGGGGCCTACTGCAGCTTTCAGCTAGCCGCCATGGCCAACCTGACGGTGGCACTGTGGGGTGCCAGGAGGTGGCCAGGGCAGCTCTATGATGAGGGAGGAGTCAGGGCGCGCTGGCTGTGCGTGGGGAGGGACCAGAAGGGGCGCGGGGAGGCGGCAGCGGGACGCGGCGACTCGGGCGCACGCACGTGCAAAACGCGTGCTCTGGCCGCGCCAAGAACACGCATGCCAGGCGTTCGACAAAATGCCAACACGTTCTAGGCCTCTCTGATGCCTCTGCAACTAAACAGGACTAGGCTAATGATAATGTGAGAGTTAATAGACATGCTGGTAAGGTCATTCGAGCAACTTCCCAATGCAAGTCTAAAAGCATGCCAAAACTTGCCATGCTCCTAACCTGCTTGACGAAATGCCAAGGGTATCTAGGCATCTCTTCTGCTGGCCAAAGTCTCCTGTTTGGGGTGTCCTTGGGTGCAAGTGATGATGGCAAGGTTATTAGGGCAAAACCAGAAACTTGTTAGTGCAAGTTTTTGAAAAAAAATCAAATCTGGACAGAAAATAAAGTGCATTATTGTATGGACCAAAAATGCTCCAATGGGTCCAATCTCCTAGACTTAAGGGTTTGGTAGAGTGGTCTATAAGCAGGAAAAAGAATCATGGGTAAAAGGGCAAGTTAAAATATGGTTGTAGTAGAAAATACCAAACTGGGCCAAAGAGCAAAAGAGGATGATTTGCTCAAAATTTTCAAATAACACCAGTGGGACTTTGCATATAAATGAACTATATACTCCTACTAACATCCCCAAATTTTGGTGGGAATATTAAATAAATTTATCAAGGGGTTGTAGTGCAAAAGAGGCTCTAAGGCTTATGAGAAACCATTTTAAAAGAATTAAAGTTCAGGAAAAATAATTATAGAAATAAATCCACTGATAAAAGAAATGTTTTCTTGAGAGGGTATACAAGTCCAATAACATTTTTGTAAAGTTTTCTATTTGGAGGAAAACTCCACAACTCAGAAGAAAAGAGTGGTTCTGAATCAAAGGAAAATCCAGAAAATAAAAATTTCATTTACCAAGGCAAAATTTTAATTAATAAATCATGGTTAAATTTTTGGGGTGTTACAATGCCCCGAGCGCAACGACCGGGGCTACGGACGAGGAGAAGGAAGAGTCAGAAGACGATGGGACAACTGAGGCCCTCGCCAGGAGTGGCGTGACCGACCTCGCGAGGATCGCTGGCAGGACCAGCATCACGAGGGAGCCTGGAGGGATCAGCCTCACAAGGAACGCCCGCCGGGCAATGCAGGTCCTCCTCCTCTGCCGCCACCGCCAAGAAGGAACGATGACCACCACCAAGACGAGGGGGCTGGGGGCTTCCATGAACCGCGTGCTATCGCTTGCATCTTGGGCAGTGCCCAGTGTAAGTGCATCTAGGGCCACCCCTAGTTGGTTTTGGAGTATTGACGACAAACCTGGTTGAGGGACTAATGTGTTTGTGAGAATTGCAGGATAACACAGGTTTGCTTCGGATTACCTACCGGAGATGACCCCTAAAAATGTGTGAAGACATTAAAGACAATGGTGGTCTGTGAAGATATTCACATTGAAGACTATGGCATGAGAAGACATTGAGTGAAGACTATGGAGCGTGAAGACTTTGTTGTTTCGTTGTTTCCTTTTCTTCTTTGTTGAGTCATAGGAACCACCGCACTGTTAAGTGGGGTCCAAGTGAACAAAGTCAGAGTGACTGAAGTGATGCTCAACCAAATCCTATGTCTTCGAGCAAAGACAATGAGAGCAAACCTTATCTTGAGTCGGATAAGTCAGCTTTACTTGTAGCCCAAGTCAAGCTGCCGCGTGTGTTTGAAATCTGAAAATTGCGGCACGTGTCAGTTCCTTAGTGACCCAGGGTCATTTCATACAAATCCGATCGGGTTGCCCAGTGGCTATAAATAGATCACGTCCTACACCATAAATTGGTGGCTGCTCAGAGTTAGTACACGGCTTTTGTCGTTTGAGAGCAACCCACCGCCAAAGCTTTTGAGAGAGAATCCTTGCGAGGACAAAGCCCAAACCACCTAGAGCCCAAAGAGTGTTTGTCATCACTGAAGTCTTTTTGTCCACGTGATCTGAAGACTTGTTACACTTGAGGACTGTGAATCATCCAGCCGGTTAGGCGTCGCATTCTGAGCATCCAAGAGCCATTGTGGATTGCTGGTGTACAAAGTCTGTGAAGGTTTGGAAGTCTACCTTGAGGACTTACCAGAGTGATTGGGTGGGGACTAAGTGTCCTTAGCTCAAGGCAAATAAGGTGAAGACACGGTCTTCTGAGTTGAATCTCAGCCTCCATAACCAGACGTACAGTTGTCAAAGCAACTGGAACTGGTCGAACAAATCCCTGTCCTTCTGAAGCCACTGGTTCTATCTCTTACTTCTCTTTACATACAGTTTGTCTTCGTGAAGTCATTGCCTGCTTGCATTATCTGTTTGACTTCACTGTGTGACTATCTGTTTTGATTGGCTTCATACTATCTTCCATCTTGATCTTTACTACCTAGCTGCTATTAGTCTTCGTGCTTTCACTCCATTGGATACTTGACTATGGCTTGTCTAGTGTAGTCTACCTTCCGCTGCATTTGAATAGTGTTGTTTATATTGTTTGTCTTCGAAACTCCCATGTTTTGAAGACTTACCTAAAAATTGCCTATTCACCCCCCTCTAGTCGATAACTAGCCCTTTCAATTGGTATCAGAGCTAGTGTACTCCCTTGTTCTGTGTGATTCGGTTTAACCACCAGGAGTTTAGCTATGTCGACTGCAGGGATAATCAAAGTCTCCGCTGTGTGCCCCATCTTCGATGGCACTGAATATCCCTACTGGAAGAATAGGATGCGCATGCATCTTGAAGCCATTGATGTTGATCTATGGTATGTCATCAAGAACGGTGTTCCCAAGACTGGTGAAGGTGTCACCCCTGCTAATGTCAATAAGTTCATTCAACTGGACTCTACAGCCAAGAACATCATCTGTGGTCACCTAACCAAAGGACAGTATGGCCATGTGAGTGCTCTGGAAACGTCGAAGCTAGTATGGGACTCTCTGTACAAGGTCAATGAAGGCGTCTCAACTCAGCGAGATCAACGTATTAGTACTCTCCGCAACCTCTTCAACTGCTTCGAGAGACACGACAACGAGAATGTCCAGCTCACATTTGATCGCCTCACTGATATCACAAATGAGCTCCAAGCACTTGGCGCCACTAACATCACGAAGCATGAGATAGTGAAGACACTACCGAGATCTCTTCACAACTCATTTGACACCTTAGCCCTCATGATACAAGAACACCTTGATTTCAAGACTCTCGATCCATCTGACATACTTGAGAGGCTCAACATACATGAATACCAGCTATCTGAGAAACAACATATCTATGGCCCAAACTATGGCCGAACTCGAGCTTTGAAGGCAAAGGCTGCTGCTTCCTCATCTGAAGAAGAATCTGACTGCAGTTCTGGTGATCCTGAAGACATTGGAAAGGAGCTTGCTATGCTTGTGAAGAAGTTTCGGAAATTCACCAAGAAGAAAGGCTTCAGAAAGTCTTCACGATCTAGCTCAAGGAATGATGAAGATTCTTCCTATGATCACAAGAAGAGAACCTGTCACAAGTGCAAGAAGCCTGGTCACTACATCTCTGAGTGTCCATAGTGGGACAATGAGAAGAAGAAGAAGAAGAGCAAATAATATGATTCTGATGACAAGATGAAGAAGAAATCCTCAAAGTCTTCTTTCAAGTCTTCGTCACACAAGAAGAGCTCATCTGGCAAATCCCGTGCTTTTGTTGGCAAGGAAATGGATTCAAAGGAGGAGTCAGCTTCTGAGGAGGCGGAGATGGAATCTAAGGAGGAGTCGGACTCTGGTGTTGCGAGTCTGGCTCTGGCTACAGCCTACGTCGCCAAGTCCATCTTCAACACCGAAGACAATGGCTCCATCACCAACGCTGGTGATAATGACAAGGACGACTCGCCTCCCACCTACTACTTCATGGCACGTGGTGCCAAGGTAAAATCACGCGATGCTTACTTTCATACATCAAGTGCAGATGACTCTGATGGTGAGTCCAAACCTAGTTACAAAACACTTGCTAAAATTGCAACTGAACAACAGAAAGCTATGGAACATACTAAAAAACTGTTAGACAAAAGCGATGACCTGTTGGACGCGGAAATGACCAAGTCTCAGTCCTTAATTGAAGACATAAAAAATCTTCATATTAAGTACCAGGAACTTGAAGGTCGACATGAATCGCTCACAACTTCTCATGAAAAGATTTCCTATGATTATCTTCAAAGGAAGCGGGAACTTGAGAAATTGAGATCGGATCATGAAGATCTTCAAAAGGAAAATGAGTCACTTCGCGCCCAACAGATCAGTCCCGCTCAGGAAGGATTTGAACCACCATGCCTAAAATGCATTGAGCGTGATAACGCTGCTTCTGTTGCTGAATGTTCTACTGCTGCTACTGTTGCAATATCTTCAACTGCTGATGTGGTAACTAACCCCTCTGCTGAGGATACCACTACTATTGCTGATGAGTATGCCAGGTTGAAGACACTGCTTGAGACAGGGATGTACAAAAGTCTCAAAGGGCATCAGACATTATGTGATGTCCTCAAAAAGTAGATTCTGAACCGAAAATCTAGGAAAGAGGGTGTTGGGTTCGAGAGGAAAATGAATGTTGATGGGTCGTACTGGAAGCCTGAGCAGTACCCCAAAACCACATGGGTTGCTGCAAAGGAACCTCCAGTTTATCCATCCACCTTATCTGGTTTCACTTGCGCTAACCCCATTATCATTGATGAATCCTTTGATGCAAACTATAAACTGTTTAAGAATCAGAATGGTGAAGTGTTTTCCAGGTATATTGGTACTAACTGCAGGAATGGGCCACCTTTGAAGAAGATATGGGTTCCCAAAAGTTGTCTTGAGAATCTTCCAGTGAATGTCATCATGACACCACCTGTGAAGAAGACAAATCACATACCAAAGGCTTCATATGGTCCAAAAGCTTCATACAGACCGAGGACTCATCTGAGTCACCCTAATGTCAATGTTTTGCAGGGAAATCATACTCAGACCCATCAATATGAGTGTGTTTCCTCAAACCGCTATGTTCATAGAACAAAGAATTTTTATGCTTATTCCTATGAGTATTATTCACCTCCTGCAAGGCTATTTACTAGGGCTCCAAAGCTGAAATTCTCAGATGCTGCACTTAGACTCATTGCTTCTAAGCCACCCCTGAAAATGTGGGTGGTTAAGAAAACTTAACTCTCTTTTGCAGGGTAAGGTCTCCAGCCGGAAATCAAAGGCGTCCAAAACTAATGCTGGGAACCTTAAACATCTTGTGGGGCGCAAGATAAAATGCCCAAATGGTCTTACTATGTACTTCGTTCCAGGATTCCATGATACTCACCCTATCTATCCTAACCAAGATCTGAATTTTCATGTTCCACTTGTTCATCAAATGTTTATGCTTCATAACTCTCTTGGTGAAGCCTATCCCCCAAACTGCACTATAGGCTACGACACCTCGTACTTCAGAATGGATTATGGACAGTGGATGCACTAACCACATGACAGGCGATCGAAGTCTTCTGGTGGAGTCAACGCTACGTCCATCAGACAAAAGTCACATCACATTTGCTAACACTAGTAAAAGCAAGGTATTGGGTCTAGGCAGAGTTGCTCTATCAAGGGATCAGCACATGGATAAAGTGATGCTTGTTGAATCCCTTGGTTTCAACTTAATGTCTGTCTCAATGCTTTGTGACTTAAACATGATTGTGCTATTTGGAAAATATTGATGCCTTGTACTAATGGAATCTGACAAGTCTCTAGTCTTTGAAGGGTATCAAAAAGACGATCTATATATGGCAGATTTCTCAGCAGGACCACAGATGGCCGTATGTCTTCTAGAAATGGCTTCAGAATGCTGGCTCTAGCATCGAAGGCTAGGGCATGGTAGCATGAAGAACTTGCACACTCTCGCGAAGAAGAAGCATGTCGTGGGCATCGAAGGTGTCATGTTCAAGAAGGACCATCTGTGTGGTGCCTACGAAGCTGGAAAGATGACTAGGGCCAAGCATCCCTCGAAGACAATCATGACTACATCTCAACCATTCGAGCTGCTTCACATGGATCTATTCGGCCCTACTAACTATTCTACTCTCACTGCTACTGCTTGCCTCTATGGCCTCGTAATTGTTGATGATTACTCTAGATATACTTGGGTGCATATAATCCTCTACAAGACGGAAGTGCAGGATGTCTTCGGACGCTTCGCCAATCATGCCATGACGAACTATGGCGTCAAGATCAAGCACATCAAAAGCAACAACGACACTGAGTTCAAGAACACTGGCCTCGACCTCTATCTGGATACACTTGGTATCACACATGAGTTCTCTGTTCCTTATACACCTTAGCAGAATGGCATCACCGAGCGCAAGAACAGAACTCTCATTGAGATGGCCCGAATGATGCTTGATGAGTACAAGACTTCGCGGAAGTTCTGGCCTGAAGCTATTGACACGGCTTGCCACATCATTAACCGCATTCATCTTCACAAGCTTCTGAAGAAAACATCCTATGAGCTCCTAACTGGTAAGAAGCCAAATGTAATCTACTTCAGAGTATTTGGTGCTAGGTGCTGGATCAAGGATCCACATCACACTTCAAAATTTGCACCGAAAGCACATGGAGGTTTTATGCTTGGTTATGGAAAGGATTCACACTCCTGCAGAGTCTTCAACCTCTTTCACTATAAAGTGGTTGAAACTGTGGATGTGCGGTTCGATGAGACTAATGGCTCGCAAAGAGAGCACCTGCCAAATGTCCTAGATGAAGCACCTCCAAGTGAATCTATCAAGCAGATGGGAATTGGAGATATCATACCCTCTGAGAATCAATCTGAAGAGGAACTTGTCATTTCTGCACCTAATCAACCTGAAGACAATCCCCCAAATGATGACATCGATCAGCAAGAGCAAAATCTTCGTCCCGCTCATCCTCGTGTTGCAAATGAAGTTCAGATTGAGAAGATAATTGACAACTTGAATGCACCTGGTCCATTCACTTGTTCAAAAGCAACTCAAGGAGCAACACAGCTAACCAACTTCTGTGAGCATTTTGCATCTGTCTCAATCTCTGAACCCAAGAAAGTTGATGAAGCCTTCATGGAACCTGAATGGGTTCAAGCCATGCAAGAAGAGCTTCAACACTTCGAGCTGAATAATGTGTGGGAATTGGTCAAGCGTCCTGATCCTCGGAAGCACAACATCATTGGCACCTAATGGATATATCGCAACAAGCAAGATGAGCATGGTCAAGTGGTCAGAAACAAGGCTCGTCTTGTTGCGCAAGGTTACACTCAAGTGGAAGGAATTGACTTCGATGAAACATTTGATCCCGTGGCAAGACATGAAGCCATTCGCATACTGCTAGCCTATGCAAATCATCACAATATCCTTCTGCATCAAATGGATGTAAAGAGTGCTTTTCTCAATGGAAAGATAGAAGAAGAAGTATATGTCGCACAACCTCCCGGATTGGAAGATCCAAAACATCCTGATATGGTATACAAGCTCAACAAGGCACTGTATGGCCTCAAACAAGCCCCTCATGCTTGGTATGACACGCTCAAAGACTTCCTGAAGAGCAAAGGCTTCAAACCTGGTTCACTATATCCTACACTCTTCACGAAGACATATGATGGTGAACTATTTGTGTGCCAAATCTATGTGGATGACATTATCTTCGGCTGCACCAACAAGAGATACAGTGATGATTTTGGTCACATGATTCAAGAGCAATATCAAATGTCCATGATGGCGAGCTGAAGTTCTTTCTCTTCAAACCTGGTTCACTATATCCTACACTCTTCACGAAGACATATGATGGTGAACTATTTGTGTGCCAAATCTATGTGGATGACATTATCTTCGGCTGCACCAACAAGAGATACAGTGATGATTTTGGTCACATGATTCAAGAGCAATATCAAATGTCCATGATGGCGAGCTGAAGTTCTTTCTGGGTCTCCAAATCCGTGAACAACGCAACGGCATTTTCATATCTCAAGAAAAATACCTCAAAGATTGCCTGAAGAAGTTTGGAATGCAAGACTGCAAAGGATACATGACGCCAATGCCAACCAAAAGTCATCTGGGTCCCGATGACAATGGTAAAGAGTTCGATCAAAAGGTATACCGCTCCATGATTGGTTCCTTTCTTTACTTATCTGCATCTAGGCCAGATATAATGCTTAGTGTTTGCATGTGTGCCTGGTTCCAAGCGGCACTAAAGGAATCGCATCACTTAGCTGTGAAGCGAATTCTTCGATATTTGGCTTACACCCCAACACTAGGATTATGATATCCAAAGGGCTCAGAATTTGATCTAGTTGGATTCTCAGATGCTGATTATGCTGGTGACAAGGTTGATCGCAAGTCCACATCTGGCACATGTCACTTTCTAGGACGATCTCTTGTCTGCTGGTCTTCAAAGAAGTAGAACTGTGTATCTCTCTCCACTGCTGAATGTGAATACACTGCCGCTGGATCTTGCTGTGCTCAGCTTCTCTGGATGAAGAAAACTCTCAAGGACTATGGTATCCATCTGAAGAATGTGCCTCTCTACTGCGATAATGAGAGTGCCATCAAGATTGCCAACAACCCAGTTCAGCACTCGAAGACAAAGGACATTGAAATTCGTCATCACTTTCTCGGAGATCATGTTATGAAGGAAGATATTGATATCATTCATGTCAAGACAGAAGAGCAGTAGGCTGATATCTTCACAAAGCCCTTGGATGAGAAAAGGTTTTGCAAGTTGCGGTGTGAGCTAAATATCTTGGAATCCTCAAATGTCCTGTGATTAGGCACACATCCTAACACTTATGCATTTTGATGAATTAGATGTGCAACACACGAAGTAATGTATATCGTCAATCAAGAAAGACATACACTCTAAGTGTGAATACATTAATGCGGAATTTGACTTCGGAGCGCCACGATAATTGTGCGACGTGTCTGGGTCTAATACTTCCTATACGGTGGGTAACGCCACCACCAAACTTTTATTTGAAGCGTTTCTCTTGGCGTTATGTTTGCATAGTTTTCATATTGGATTCATATTCATCCTTGGCTTATATTCAAGCCTATCTTCAATTGGTTGAATTGGCCTAGTATTAGCTATATATATATTTATCTGTGTTCTGTCCTCTATAGCATTCACTTATAGCTATGGTTTCGTGTTGAATCTTTTGAACTAAGTGAATGTGATCGGACCCGAACCTATCTATGCTTCTACCTCAACTCTATCTGTCCAAGTCATATGCATTATTTTGAAAACTGTCGATTGTCTTCACTGAGACCTTGTCAGCTGAAGTCAATCTGACAAACATTTATATCTGTTTTTAATGCTATATCTTATTTGCCTGAAACCCGGAGAATTTGGAACAACCACTCCGACAATCCAGGCGTGCGTGGGAACATGGAACAACTCTCAAGGTGTTGCATGCTTGCCACGTGTCCGTCAGATGTGAACCGCCATGGGCACCTGCGTAATTGTGTTGTGCCATCCCTTTCCTTATAAATACCCGTCACATCTTGGTCAAAAATTCTTCTTCCTCCTCGCCACCTCTCGCAAACCCTAGCACCTTCGCTAGATCTCGACGATGCCAACGACGAAGCGCTTAGCTGTCGTGACTTCTTCGACACTGGCCTCACATCGGCCGCGGACCTCGTCCTCTCCGCCATCACCGTAGGTGTCTTCCATCGCCAAGTTAGGGCACGGAAGATCGAACTGCTCGGCCTCCACCTTCGCTCCGTCTAGCAGTTCTTCGTGTGGTAATTAAATTTTACTTTTCACCGTCTTTTCGATCTGATAGATTCATCCATCTTTACCAAAAGTGGTTTCTAGATCTCCAAACTTGAATCTATCTCATTCTGCATCTCATATTCTGCCTAGTCTATTCACTTATGCTTCTTTACAAGTTAGATTACTCAGTTGTACTTATTCTTGGATTTGTACAACTCTAGAACCAACTCTCATCAAATAAGTAAATGTCTTTGCATTATGAGGTCAATGCTTCAAACTGACTTATCTTCAAAATCTTCTGAGAATGCATATGACCTCTTCCCCTTCCCTCGCACCTCTAATGCCGTCACAGGTACATGTCCGTGGGAGAATCCCTTGGTTCTCATAGTCTGCATTCGTTTGCAGAATTCTTGCAGAGCCACATCAATTCACCTGAAGCCAGTTCTTGCCTGACCAGCCATTTGAAGCCATTGCAAGTACTGAAGCCTTTCAGATTAAGCTTCATGGCTACTGAGAAGTCAGCGAGAAAGGGTGGCAGACAGTGCCATGGTAACACTTCCAAGGATTTGCCCCCAGATTTGCACGAGCTGTACAAGATAGACCCTGAGGAAACCTATATAGGTCGCAAGAATCGAATCCAGTGGATTTGAAGATATTGGGCTGAGGAATGGTTCAAGTACCGCTTCGTCACAGAAGAATATGCAGAGAAGAATGGCATCAAAGGACCACGGGGAGATATTTTGTACAAAAATCTTCAACCCCAGTCCCTTCCTGAAGCCATCCAATGAGAATTCTATCCGTGCATGATTCGCGGACTGCAGCCAGAGAACGCTGATCCTTCTTCACTGCTGTGGTGCCGTGAAGACCATCTATTCAAGCGCAACTACCAGTTTGCCAAAGACTAAGCTGCGAAGAACAAGAAGGCTCTAGGGCTCAACTTCAACCCTGGTCCTTCTTCACCTCGGGACAATGGCACCCGTGAAGCCAATGAAAACCGGATCGGCCCCTTCTACAACCTTGCAGGTCTCATCACCCACATTGCTGTCCAAGGTGCCAAAGTGGGTCATTCTGATGATGGTGCTGACACTGATGAGGCACCAGCTCCTACTCCAAAGCCGCAGAAGCAAAAGAAGGCAAAAGCTTCAAAATCATCTGCTGCTCCAAAAGCTTCTCGAGTGAAGCCATTGGCAACTGCCCCTCCTGCTCCCAGCAACACTTCTGAACATCTCTCTCGCATCTCCAAGAAACGCGAGAAGCCACAGAAGAAACATGTTCAGAGTTACAGTCAAGCACTGACACCAGCTGTCGTTCTGAGCAACAAATCTGAAGCCATTGATTTGTCTTCAGATGAAGAATTTGGCAATGATGCTCACGAGTAGCTGATCAAGAGCAAGCAAGAGGCGGAGATCTTCAATGATCTGACCCTCTTCGATATGAATATCTTGCACAATTTCATTGATGAGTGGTTTGACAATCAAAAACTCAGTTTTGATGATCTTCAACTCCCCATTGGCATTAGTGTCTCCTTTCAAGGCGCAATTGCTCCTGAGCTGGCTCTGGCCCAGCGCATTGTTGAATTGAAGCACAAAATTGACTTTGAGAAAGAGCAGTTCAAGAAGCATGTGGCCAAGCTGAGTGTGGCTGATGTCTAGAAATTCAAGGTGATGCTCAATGACCTCAAGGAGGCGTTTCACAAGAAACGTGAGGAAGCCAAAGGCTCAAGAGAGCGCATGAAAACTCTAGCTGCCAAGTGTGTTCAGGCTTACAACGAAGCTGAAAAGCACAAGGCTCTTGGGTGTCCTGGCATTGACCCCAAGATGGCTGCCAAGCAGAAGAAGAAGCACACTGTGGCCCAGATTGAAGCTCCACGGCGGGAAGAACCTCACATTGTCTTCCCAGCCAGCATGACAGGCTCGAAGCCTAAGGTCTCCACAGTGGCTTTAGATCAGCAGAAAACCAAGGCAGCTGAAGCCGAAGCTAGAAAGAGAAAAATCAAGCGCACTACTGATGATGCACCATCCCCCAAGAAGAGAAAAACCAAGAAGAGAGATCGAGCTGCTCCCACAGAGCCCCTTGTAGTTGAACCTGTTGCTTTTTCTCACCCTGACCTTGAGAATCAAGAGCGTCGGTTGATAGTCCATGAGTCTGCTTCCATAGAGTCTCCTGAGGCTCAAGAAGTTCCAATCGTTGACCCCATCGCGACCAAAGACATTGGTCCTCAAGACAATGTAGAAGATGATGAAGTCATTCCTCAGATTGATCGCCCGATGGTATCATTGCCTGTTCTCGCGAATAGAGAGCTCATCAGTATTGGTCGTCCTTTGACGCCAATATCTCAAGATGCCTCGTGGGTTGATCGCCCCCAACCAGCTACTCCAAGTCAAGATTCACCAAGTACACCCCGTCCTCCACCAGCGCAAGCCACCAGTCCGTTGGGGAATGATGATAATCACATGGAGACCACACCCTCACCAAAGGCGTCGCCCGTGTTTCAACGGCTTCGCAAAGGTCTCAAGCCCTCTGTCTCCATGACCACCATCACAGAAGAAGACTCAAACCAGTCTAGCTCGGTGGCACGTCAAGTGTTCCCTGACGATAATCCTTTTGTGACGGTTCCCTCGTTTGAAGCAAACGTGGCTGAAGACAATCCGGCTGCATCAGCCGAAGAAAGAAAAGAAGAAGAGCATGTTGCTACTCCCCCCACCACCCAAGAAGTTGTTCTCGAGGAGAACGTATCTGTGCCCGACCCTCCAGCTCCTCAAGTGGAGGTTGAGAATCCTAAGGCGGCCACCAACAACACCTCTGAAGCCAATGACGTTGTCATGGCTGAAGACAATGTGGCGCCTGCAGTGAACACTGTGCTTGAAGCCACTAATGCTCCTGCCACTGCTCCAGTTCTGCCTCCAAGGCCCCACACCATTGAGCATGCATTCTACCAAGGGGAGCTTGTTCCTGTCAGATGGCCAATTCTGATTCCTCCGCTTGCTCCTGGACCTTAGTTTGACTATCATGTGGAGCACATGCCTCAGGTTCAGAAGCCAAAACCAAGGCTGCCAAGGTTCCCAGGCACTGCATCAGCACCAGGCTCATTCAATGTCAACGGCTTCATTGCACACAACACCTTCTTCGATACTGCCAAGAACCCATATTCCAAGCCTAGAATATCATCAGATCGGTTCTGGAGCTATCAGCAGCGCAACTACTACTCCTGTATTCTTTACAATCAGGAGCGCATATTTCCTCATATGCGTCTGGACACCAAAGCTATTGCTGGTCTGCCCTGCCTAGAAGAAGCCCTTGACTGCTTTCGCAATGCCGGCCTTCTACAGTTTGTCACCGACAAGGAACATTGGAATGAAGAGCTTCTACTGCAATTCTATGCAACCCTCCACATTCGCAGGTACAACAGGGATACAACGACATGGGTCCTTGAGTGGATGACAGGAAATGTTCATAGTGAAGCCAAAGCCTTTGATCTCATTGAGCTTACTGGCCTCTCCACTCCAGGCGAACTGTATGAACCTGGTTGTCAGCTTCACCGCGATGCATTGGAGAGAATCTTTCAGAAGCCAGAGCCCAACATGAGCCAGATGCTTAGTATGATGAAGCCACTGCCCCAAGATGCTGAGTATCCCAAGGAATTCCTTGTTGAAGACCTAGAGTATCTGCCCCGCACTATCTATCATATCATTAGGCAAACTCTATGGCCCATCAAAGGGCATTCCTCCCCAGCAAAGCTTGAAGGGTGCAATGAAGATATTGGTCTTCTACATTCTAAATGGCAAAAGCTTCAATACTCAGGATTTCTTCATTCGCCAATTTGCTGCATATGGATCTAACATCTTTGGCCTAAAATTCTATGCTCCTTGGATCATGCGACTGATCAAGCTTCACTCAGCCATTGACTATCAGCCCTCTGCTCGTAACCATCTCATATTTCTACTAGAGGTTGATATATCCATTGAAGCCATCTATCCAGAGCCTGCTAAGGAAGCACTATACCTTCACAATGCAGATTGTCAGAGCTTTTCCCAGCATGTTGAAGGTGTTCAGGTTGCTTCTCGTGTTTATCCACTGGCCGGCAACACTCGCCGTGCACGCACAGAAGCCACTAAGAGCACCATTGCTCCAAGGCCTCGGAAGCGATCTCGTGTGCTCAATGACCGAGAGCTTCTCGTGGCCTTGCATCAAAAGCATGACAAGCATCACTACTGGATGAAGCGTCAAATGCAAAGCCTCTTGGTGGATGTCATTCGCATTCGCAAGCTTGCCACCAAGAATGCCTTTGTCACCCATGAAACCTGTCGAAGGTCCTGGAAGAGTCTAACATTGCTAAGTGTTGAAGCTGATCTTCAAGACGATGGCTTCACTGAGAGATTCAAGTTCGACTCCACTCCTCCCAGGAATGATGTCTTACGTCGAACCTCGTCTCTTGAAGATTCAGAGTACTCCTCCTCCACAGCAACTGTGAATGCCCGAGTCTTGGATGACTCAGATGATGCTACCTCACCACCTCCAACCTCAGCGTGTGTCGATACTGCACCAAGTTCTTGTGCATCGCCAAACCTCAACGACGACCCTGCTACTTCACCTACTCCTCATGGGAACGAGTAGAGACTATGTCTTCAAACCTTTTTGTTCCTTACTGACAAAAGGGGGAGAAGCATATGTTGATTGTCTTCAAGCGGGTCCTGATGGGTGGTTGATATACCTTTTGCCTAGTTCTTACAACTCTCGTTTTGATACATTTGATTCTTTGAGTTGTAACACTTAAACTTGATGGTCGTCTGCTACTCTTTCTGCTATTCTGTGTGATGCAACGATAAATTCCGCATATGCGATGATAAATCCCGCATGAACTCATTCCGCAGATGTCCATTTTTCATTATGCATGTCATTATTCCTGTATATTTGTTCATGCATGATGTATTGTCTTCATATGGTGAAGAGGATCTCCACAAGTACAAGCTGCCATGTGCATTTGCATTCCAACGCAAAACATTTATATGCACATCTTCAGGGGGAGCCTTTTTGCCATCTATGAAGACAATATCTTAACCCTTACAATTTCACATACCTTTATCCCCGTTGAAAGCTTCAACCAGTTTGTCATCAATCACCAAAAAGGGGGAGATTGTAAGTGCATCTAGTGCCACCCCTAGTTGGTTTTGGAGTATTGACGACAAACCTGGTTGAGGGACTAACGTGTTTGTGAGAATTGAAGGATAACAAGGTAGTAGTCCCTCTTTGATTCAGTTTACCTACCGGAGATGACCCCTAAAAATGTGTGAAGACATTGAAGACAATGGTGGTCTGTGAAGATATTCACATTGAAGACTATGACATGAGAAGACATTGAGTGAAGACTATGGAGCGCGAAGACTTTGTTGTTTTGTTGTTTCCTTTTCTTCTTTGTTGAGTCATAGGAACCACCGCACTATTAAGTGGGGTCCAAGTGAACAAAGTCAGAGTGACTGAAGTGATGCTCAACCAAATCCTATGTCTTCAAGCGAAGACAATGAGAGCAAATCTTATCCTGAGTCGGATAAGTCAGCTTTACTTGTAGCCCAAGTCAAGCTGCCGCGTGTGTTTGAAATCTGACCGTTGCGACACATGTTAGTTCCTTAGTGACCCAGGGTCATTTCAGACAAATCCGGTCGGGTTGCCCAGTGGCTATAAATAGCTCACCCCCTACACTAAATTTCTGGCTGCTCAGAGTTAGTACACGGCTTTTGTCGTTTGAGAGCAACCCACCGCCGAAGCTTTTGAGAGAGAATCCTTGCGAGGACAAAGCCCAAACCACCCAGAGCCCAAAGAGTGTTTGTCATCGCTGAAGTCTTTCTGTCCGCGTGATCTGAAGACTTGTTACACTTGAGGACTATGAATCCTCCAGCCGGTTAGGCGTCGCGTTCTGAGCATCCAAGAGCCATTGTGGATTGCCGGTGAACGAAGTCTGTGAAGGTTTGGAAGTCTACCTTGAAGACTTACCAGAGTGATTGGGCGGGGACTAAGTGTCCTTAGCTGAAGGGGAATAAGGTGAAACACGGTTGTAGGACCTTGAGAAGAGGTGTCTAGAGGGGGGGTGATTAGACACTAAGTACCAAAGTTGCAGTTTTTAGGAAATTTAAGTTTAAGTGGAGTTTAGGCACAAGTTTAACATTCACAACACATAGCAAGCAAGCATGCAAAGAGTATATGAGCAGCGGAAAGTAGAGCATGCAACTTGCAAGAATGTAAAGGGAAGGGTTTTGGAGGATTCAAACGCAATTGGAGATACGGATGTTTTTGGCGTGGTTCCGATAGGTGGTGCTATCGTACATCCACGTTGATGGATACTTCAACCTTGTCTATCCCACCATGGCCGTCGCCCACGAAGGACTTGCCTCACTAGCGGTAGATCTTCACGAAGTAGGTGATCTCCTTGCCATTACAAACTCCTTGGTTCAACTCCACAATCTTTGTCGGAGGCTCCCAAGTGACACCTAGCCAATCTAGGAGACACCACTCTCCAAGAAGTAACAAATGGCGCATTGATGATGAACTCCTTGCTCTTGTTCTTCAAATGATAGTCTCCCCAACACTCAACTCTCTCTCATAGGATTTGGATCTGGTGGAAAGAAGATCTGAGTGGAAAGCAACTTGGGGAAGGCTAGAGATCAAGATTCATATGGTAGGAATGGAATATCTTGGCCTCAACACATGAGTAGGTAGTTCTCTCTCAGAACTGGTAAGTTGGAAGTGTAGGTTTGTTCTGATGGCTCTCTCCATGAATGAAGAGGAGGTGGAGGGGTATATATAGCCTCCACACAAAATCTAACCGTTACACACAATTTACCAATCTCGGTGGGACCGAATCAATAAACTCGGTCAGACTGATTCAGTAAACAATGTGACCGTTAGGATTTTTGGTGGGACCAAAATGCAACTCGGTAGGACCGATATGGTTAGGGTTAGGGCATAACGTAATCTCGGTGAGACCGATTACACAAACTCGGTGAGACCGATTTTGGTAATTAGCTAACCAGAGAGTTGGTCAGGCAAACTCGGTGGGACCGATTACTCAAACTCGGTGGGACCGATTTTGGTAATAAGTTAACCAGAGAGTTTGCATTGTAATCTCGGTAGGACCGATTGCTCAAACTCGGTAAGACCGATTTTGATAATGGACATACGCAGAGAGATTACAATCCCATCTCGGTGAGACCGAGATCCCTATCGGTGAGACTGATTTGCCTAGGGTTTGTGGCAGTGGCTATGGCATCTGAACTCGGTGGCGCCGGACAGAAAGAATCGGTGTGACCGATTTTGGCTTTAGGTTTAGGTCATATGAGTGGAAGTGGGAAAGTAGTTGAGGGTTTTGGAGCATATCACTAAGCACCGTCGAGCAAGAAACTCATTAAGCAACACCTCATCCCTTCTTGATAGTATTGGCTTTTCCTATAGACTCAATGTGATCTTGGATCACTAAAATGTAAAATTAAGAGTCTTGATCTTGAAGCTTTAGCCAATCCCTTGTCCTTAGCATCTTGAAGGAGTTCCCACATCCTTTAGTCCGTGCCACTTCATTGTTGAACTTGTCTGAAATATGCTAGATAAAAGTGTTGGTCCAACAAGAGATATGTTGACATTAATTACCAAAACCACCTAGGGAGCACTTGTGCTTTCAATCTCCCCCTTTTTGGTAATTGATGACAACATACATCAAAGCTTTAGATAATGATATAAAGAATAGCAAGTAAAGCTTTGGAAAGACATGTAACACGCATAGGCTCCCCCTACATGTATGCAATCATGTGAAATATAGAATATAGAAGCATGTGAGAGCATAACCATGGCAGAGTAAGCAATGAGTTACATGTATCTTGGCCATATGCATCAGAGCAAAGAATATTAAAGAAAATACCTTCATGCTCATGAGTCCTTCTTGCAAACAGTATGTACATCAGCAAGAAATCCTCATACACATGATTATGATGCATATACTTACCTTGTAGTCTTGAGTTGGCTTAGGATGGAATGAACCTGCACAAACAAGGTTAGATAACACGGGTACATCTACTAACCAGAGCAAACAGAAGAAACCACAAGAATACCAAGACTGGGATGACATGTAGAGAGTGAGTACTAAGTACCACATTGGATTAGACATGTCCCCAAAAGTAAAGATATGCAATGAATTTAAATGATTTCTTTTCCTTAGATGTCTTGCTCCCCCTGAATCTAGCATGGGATACTGGGAGAAGATAGGGAACAGAAAATCAGAGCTGAAGAATATGAATGAACAGAGATAGTGCAAGCTAATGCAAATAAGCACATATGAACATGTCTTTCCCCCAAAAAGACATGTGGTATCTCTCCTCTTGAACACCAAGCATCTGGGATCCTTGAGAAATACTTTCTACTAGAGTATTTTCTCCCCCTGGAGATCTCTCTCTCCCTGTGGAAGTGATATTCTCTGATGTGATCTCTTTCTAAATGATAAGCTTTGATGTGATCTCTCTCCCCCTTTGACATCAATTTCCAAGAAGGGCTTCTGGAATTTGTCGTGAATGGGTTTGATCCTTGAGTCACAGCACAAAGCATTTGCAAAAATGTGATGCTTGTAGAGGACAAGATTCATTGAGTGGAGCTGGGACAAACGAAACACAGAATAAGTGGCAAAGTGTTTTTCCTGTGGTGAAATCAGTGGCACCGAGTGGTATGCTTCAGTTGTACCGAAAGGATTTGGTTGGACCGAAAACAACAAGTCGGTGAAACCAAGTTCATGACATAGAAAACACTTGTCACCTCAGCTCACTAGACTAGTAAGATCTCACAAAGATTTGCAAGGAATTTACTAAATGATATGCAATGAATTGGATGCATAAAATGCAGAGCAAACAAAAACAAAAGAAAGAAAGAAATCTAGATGAAGTTGAAAAAGGGGAAACAAATATGCATGAGACAAATGCAAAAACACAGAAAAGAACACAAGAGAACTTCATCTAGAGATGGCCGGTGACAAAGTCACCTATGTTAGAGTATATTGACTTAGGAGTCAAGTGAGATCACTTGATCATAGGTCATACTCATCGTTTAAGCTCAAAATGGGGTTACCATTTTTCGGTTAAGCATCTTGATGTATTCTCATCTTGTCGAGTTGCTTTAGCTCATGACTCGGAGTAAAGCTTCTCTAAGATGGAATAACATACCTGTGTGGGTTGCTCAAGGTTGATGTAGCTAAGAGTTGGGAGCACCACTTGGAATTTGAGTCTATCTACCTACATGGGTTAGTTCTTGCAAGGAAGAGCACTTGTGTATCCAAAAATGACAATCATGAAGCTCAACATAGAATTTGTCAAAGGCTATGTTTGAATGATTTCGTGCTTCCTTGTCTTCAACCACCTTTGCGTAGAGACTTGGTGATGTAGAGATTGCTCACGATATGAGTAGGTTACAATCTCATGGGATTTGATTCAACCAAGTACCTACATGGGTTATATAACATGCAAGAAGCAAATATGTCCAAGATATAAGGTTTTCATCATAAGAGAAATATCAAGGATTAGTCATAAGCTCATGTCTTGCATGTATCCAATGGAGTTTCTACTCCAAGTTTGAAGCGTCAATGATGTTCAATTCTCCTCTCAACCTGCAAAACACTTTCTCATCAAGAGGTTTAGTGAATATATCCACTAATTGCTTTTCGGTGCGAACATGCTTAAGATCAATGTCACCCTTAGCAACATGATCTCGAATGAAATGATGACGAACTTCAATATGCTTAGTTCGAGAATGTTGCACAGGATTATGACCAATTTTGATAGCACTTTCATTATCACAAAGCAATGGAACATGTTTCACATATATCCCATAATCTTTAAGAGTTTGGGTCATCCAAAGTAATTGAGCGCAACATGAACCAGCGGCAATGTATTTCGCTTCGGCAATGGATAAGGATACCGAATTATGTTTCTTGGAGGACCAAGACACAAGAGATCTACCAAGAAATTGACAAGTACCCGAAGTGGACTTTCTATCAACCTTGTCTCTGGCATAGTCTAAGTCAGAGTAGCCAACAAGATCGAAAGAGGCCCTCTTAGGATACCAAATGCCAAAATTTGGTGTATGTATTAAGTATCTCACTATCCTTTTCACATCCTTAAGATGACATTCTTTAGGAGCAGCTTGATATCTTGCACACATGCACACACTTAGCATAATATCGGGACGTGAAGCACATAGGTATAACAATGAACCAATCATAGAGCGATAGACCTTTTGATCAACCGGTTCACCATCTTTGGTCAAATCAAGATGTCCACTAGTAGGCATGGGTGTAGACAAACCTTTGCATTCTTGCATATTGAACTTCTTGAATAAGTCCTTAGTGTACTTCGTTTGAGAGACAAAAGTACCTTCCTTAGTTTGCTTGATTTGCAACCCAAGAAAGAATTTGAGTTCACTCATCATTGACATCTGAAACTTCTCCGACATTAGCTTTCCAAACTTCTCACTAAAATGAGGGTTAGTTGATCCAAATATGATATCATCAACATAAATTTGGCATACAAATAATTCTCCATTAACCCTTTTAGTAAAAAGAGTAGAATCAATTTTCCCAATTTCAAATCCCTTTCCAAGAAGAAACTTTGTTAAGCATTTGTACCAAGCTCTAGGAGCTTGTTTAAGACCATAAAGAGCTTTGTGAAGTTTGTAAACATGATTTGGTTTCTTAGGATTGATAAAGCCGGGAGGTTGTTTAACATAAACTTCCTCCTCTATTTCACCATTTAGAAAAGCACTTTTAATGTCCATTTGGTACAATGTGATATCATGGTGATTAGCATAGGCAAGTAAGATGCGAATAGACTCAAGTCTAGCAACGGGAGCATAAGTCTCACCATAGTCCATACCTTCGACTTGTGTGTAGCCTTGGGCGACGAGACGTGCTTTGTTGCGAACTACTTGTCCATCTTCATCTTGCTTGTTGCGAAACACCCATTTGGTATCGATGATGTTGTGGTTGTTGTCGGGCTTCTCAACCAATGTCCAAACTTGGTTTCTCTCAAAGTTGTGTAGCTCTTCATGCATAGCATTTATCCAATCCGGATCTTCCAATGCTTCTTCGACCTTCATAGGTTCAATGGTAGAGATGAAAGAATAGTTTTCACAAAAGTTAGCTAAACGAGTTTTAGAGCGAGTGATTCTCCCGGTTTGAATATCATTGTAGATTTGCTCGACGGGATGGTCTTTAGCAATTCTCGCTCAAACTCGTGAAAGCTTTTGCTTGGTTCTTGGTTGAACATCTTCTTCATCTTCGTCTTCTTCTTCTTCTCGATCTTCTTCATTGTTGGCGTTGTCGTTCTCTTGTCGCGATGGAGAAGGAGGTTATTGACGTTCTTGATGCACTTTCTCGTTTTCTTCATCTTGGTGTGTCCCACTTGTAGATGCTTCCGTATCTACTCTTGGTTCACCTTGTCGTGAAGTAGAAGCTTCCACTTGGACGGACGAGGTACTCTCCTTCACCTCCGTTGGATGAACCTTGCCAATAGACAAGTCTTGGATTGCTTCCGAAGGATCTTTGTCTCCTACATCAATTGGCAATTGCTCTACTTGCGAGCCGTTAGATTCATCAAACTTCAAATCTACCGTCTCTTCAACCTTTCGGGTGAAATTGTTGTATACACAATAGTGTGAGAGTTTGAGCCATAACCTAGTAGGAAACCTTCATGAGACTTAGGAGCAAATTTAGAACGACGATGCTTATCAAGAATGTAGCACTTTGAGCCGAATACTCGAAAGTATCCAACTTGGGGTTTGTTACCGGTGAGGAGCTCGTATGCCGTCTTGCCGAGTTGCTTGTGAAGATACAAGCGATTTGTTGCATGACAAGCTGTCTCAACCGCTTCTGCCCAAAAGTGCTTCGGTGTCTTGTACTCATCAAGCATCGTTCTCGCCATTTCGATGAGCGTCCGGTTCTTCCTCTCAACAAATCCATTTTGTTGAGGTGTGTACGTAGCCGAGAACTCGTGTGAAATCGCTTCTTCGTCAAGAAAGGTGTCCACATTTGCGTTCTTGAACTCCATTCCGCTGTCGCTGCGAACCTTCTTGATCTTCACTTCAAACTGATTTTGGGCCTTCCTAGCAAAGTTTTTGAAGATCTTTTGGACCTGCGATTTATCATCGAGAAAGAACACCCACATAAATCTTGAATAATCATCAACTATAACTAGATGAAAAGAATTTCCACCGAGACTCTTGTAAGAGTTGGGACCAAAAAGATCCATGTGAAGTAGCTCAAGTGGCCTCCTTGTGGTCAAGATGTTCTTCACGGGATGCCTTCGTCCAAGCTGTTTACCTGCTTGACAAGCACTGCAAAGTCTACCTTATCAAATATGACGTCGTTAACACCAAGGATATGATTCCCTTTTATAAGCTTGTCAAGGTTTCTCATGCCAACGTGACCTAGTCGTCTATGCCATAACCAACCTTTTGAGGATTTAGCAATGAAGCAAGTTTTAGGTTGAGCCTTTTTAGTGAAATAAACAATGTATAGATCACCTCTACGTATGCCGGTAAAGACTATTTTATGATTGTCTCGACGAAACACGTGGCAATCTACTTCAGTAAATAGAACATTGAAACCGAAATCAGCAAGTCTAGATACTGAAAGTAAGTTGTAGCCAAGAGATTCAACGAGCATAACATTCTGAATGGAGCTGTCATGTGATATGGCCACCTTACCGAGGCCAACCACCTTACCCTTTGAGTTGTCACCGAAAGTGACATATTTTCGAGGACTATCATTTTCAGCAAGCTCTCGAAACATGTCTTTATCTCCGGTCATGTGATCGGTACATCCACTGTCAAGGACCCATTCCTTTCCTCCTACCATATATCCCCGAAGGTTTGCCATAAGACCAAAATGTCTCATTGCATCATCAAGATCAAAGTCATCATCATCATCCTCATCATAGTATCCATGTTCAACATCGTCATGTGGTGGATCAATTCCTAGTGAGAGTGATTCATTAGTATGAGTTTGACAATAATCTTTCTTATGAGTTCTAGTGGCTTCAGAAATAATATCGCTAATAATTCCAACATTTCCTTTGGCACGCATAAGAGTTGTAAGTTCAAATAGATGATCACCAAACATAGGATCATTGGAATTCATCTTACTCAAGGCAATAGACTTATGAAGAATTTCATCAAGATTTTTCAAAGAATAATCAGGAAACCGTTCCTCAAGAAATTTGCATATAGTGTAAGCACACTTAAGAGTAGGCAGTTTTATAATCAAGTTTCTAGGCAAGCCTCTAGTGATAAGATTAACAGTTCTAACATTCCTAATCATGTCAATAGACTCATCAAGGGTAGGATGCATAGGATCAACATAAGGTGCACAAGGACTAGCAATGTACTTGTTCAAATTATATTGATTGAAAATTACAAGAATCTCATTTTTCCACTCATCAAAATACTCTCCATCAAGTATAGGCACTCTATGTCTAAGACTCCCCAAATTAAACTCATCCATCTTCCTCCAATGGTGATTAAACCAAAGCAATGGAGACCAATGCTCTGATACCACTTGTAGGACCTTGAGAAGAGGTGTCTAGAGGGGGGGGGGGTGATTAGACACTAAGTACCAAAGTTGCAGTTTTTAGCAAATTTAAGTTTAAGTGGAGTTTAGGCACAAGTTTAACATTCACAACACATAGCAAGCAAGCATGCAAAGAGTATATGAGCAGCGAAAAGTAGAGCATGCAACTTGCAAGAATGTAAAGGGAAGGGTTTTGGAGGATTCAAACGCAATTGGAGATACAGATGTTTTTGGCGTGGTTCCGATAGGTGGTGCTATCGTACATCCACGTTGATGGATACTTCAACCCATGAAGGGTAACGATTGCGCGAGTCCACGGAGGGCTCCACCCAAGAAGGGTCCACGAAGAAGCAACCTTGTCTATCCCACCATGGCCGTCGCCCACGAAGGACTTGCCTCACTAGTGGTAGATCTTCACGAAGTAGGTGATCTCCTTGCCCTTACAAACTCCTTGGTTCAACTCCACAATCTTTGTCGGAGGCTCCCAAGTGACACCTAGCCAATCTAGGAGACACCACTCTCCAAGAAGTAACAAATGGCGCGTTGATGATGAACTCCTTGCTCTTGTGCTTCAAATGATAGTCTCCCCAACACTCAACTCTCTCTCATAGGATTTGGATCTGGTGGAAAGAAGATTTGAGTGGAAAGCAACTTGGGGAAGGCTTGAGATCAAGATTCATATGGTAGGAATGGAATATCTTGGCCTCAACACATGAGTAGGTAGTTCTCTCTCAGAACTGGTAAGTTGGAAGTGTAGGTTTGTTCTGATGGCTCTCTCCACGAATGAAGAGGAGGTGGAGGGGTATATATAGCCTCCACACAAAATCTAACCATTACACACAATTTACCAATCTCGGTGGGACCGAATCAATAAACTCGGTTAGACCGATTCAGTAAACAATGTGACCGTTAGGATTATCGATGGAACCGAAATGCAACTCGGTAGGACCGATATGGTTAGGGTTAGGGCATAACGTAATCTCGGTGAGACCGATTACACAAACTCGGTGAGACGATTTTGGGAATTAGCTAACTAGAGAGTTGGTCAGGCAAACTCGGTGGGACCGATTACTCAAACTTGGTGGGACCGATTTTGGTAATAAGTTAACCAGCGAGTTTGCATTGTAATCTCGGTAGGACCAATTGCTCAAACTCGGTAAGACCGATTTTTATAATGGACATACACAGAGAGATTACAATCCCATCTCGGTGAGATCGAGATCCCTATCCGTGAAACCGATTTGCCTAGGGTTTATGGCAGTGGCTATGACATCTGAACTCGGTGGCGCCGGATAGAAAGAATCGGTGTGACCGATTTTGGCTTTAGGTTTAGGTCATATGAGTGGAAGTGGGAAAGTAGTTGAGGTTTTTGGAGCATATCACCAAGCACCATCGAGCAAGAAACTCATTAAGCAACACCTCATCCCTTCTTGATAGTATTGGCTTTTCCTATAGACTCAATGTGATCTTGGATCACTAAAATGTAAAATTAAGAGTCTTGAGCTTGAAGCTTTGGCCAATCCCTTGTCCTTAGCATCTTGAAGGAGTTCCCACATCCTTTAGTCCATGCCACTTCATTGTTGAACTTGTCTGAAATATGCTAGATAAAAGTGTTAGTCCAACAAGAGATATGTTGACATTAATTACCAAAACCACCTAGGGAGCACTTGTGCTTTCAATGGTCTTCTGAGTTGAATCTCAGCCTCCATAACCAGACGTATAGTTGTCACAACAACTGGAACTAGTCGAACAAATCCCTGTCCTTCTGAAGCCACTGGTTCTATCTTTTACTTCTCTTTACTTACAATTTGTCTTTGTGAAGTCATTGCCTGCTTGCATTATCTGTTTGACTTCACTGTGTGACTATCTGTTCTGATTGGCTTCATACTATCTTCCATCCTGATCTTTACTACCTAGCTGCTATTAGTCTTCGTGCTTTCACTCCATTGAATACTTGACTATGGCTTGTCTAGTGTAGTCTACCTTCCGCTGCATTCGAATAGTGTTGTTTATATTGTTTGTCTTTGAAACTCCCATGTTTTGAAAACTTTCCTAAAAATCGCCTATTCACCCCCCTCTAGTCGATAACTAGCCCTTTCAATTGGTATCAGATCAAGGTACTCCCTTGTTCTGTGTGATTCAGTTTAACCACCAAGAGTTTAGTTATGTCGACTGCAGGGATAATCAAAGTCTCCGCTGCATGCCCCATCTTTGATGGCACTCAATATCCCTACTGGAAGAATAGGATGCACATGAATCTTGAAGCCATTGATGTCGATCTATGGTATGTCGTCAGGAACGGCGTTCCCAAGACTGGTGAAGGTGTCACCCCTGCTGATGTCAAGAAGTTCATTCAAATGGACTCTACAACCAAGAATATCATATGTGGTCACCTAACCAAAGGACATTATGGCCGTGTGAGTGCTCTAGAAACGTCGAAGCTAGTCTGGGACTGGCTCTCCAAGGTCAATGAAGGCGTCTCAACTCAGCGAGATCAACATATCAGTACTCTCTGCAACCTCTTCAACCGCTTCAAGAGACGCGACAATGAGAATGTCCAGCTCACATTTGATCGCCTCACTGATATCACAAATGAGCTCCAAGCACTCGGCGCCACTGAGATCACGAAGCATGAGATAGTGAAGACACTACTGAGATCTCTTGACAGCTCATTTGACACCTTAGCCCTGATGATACAAGAACGCCCTGATTTCAATACTCTCGATCCGTCTCACATACTTGAGAGGCTCAACACACATGAATACCAGCTATCTGAGAAAAGAGATATCTATGGCCCCAACTATGGCCGAACTCGAGCTTTGAAGGCAAAGGCTGCTGCTTCCTCATCTGAAGAAGAATCTGACTGCAGTTCTGGTGATCCTGAAGATATTTGAAAGGAGCTTGCTATGCTTGTGAAGAAGTTCTAGAAATTCATCAAGAAGAAAGGCTTCAGAAAGTCTTCACGATCCAGCTCAAGGAATGATGAAGCTTCTGCCTATGATCATAGGCTTGTAAAAATCGCCTATTCACCCCCCTCTAGTCGATAACTAGCCCTTTCACCCAGGCCCCAGCCTCTCAGCGCATCTTCAAGAAGTTTGCTCGCGAGGTGAATGCAGTCCTCCCCAAGCTCGAGGCCACGCACCCTCTCAGGTGGTCCAACTGCACCATCACTTTCAGCTCAGCAGATCAGCTCAAGTGTGTGGCTATAGCTGGCGTCCTCCCAATGCTTTGTTCCCCAGTCATCAGCAATGTGCAAGTCACCAGGACCCTCATTGATGGAGGCGCAGAGCTCAACGTTCTGTCCGTCGAGATGTTCAACAACCTTCAAGTGCCATATGATCAACTTCAGCCTACCAAGCCTTTCTCAAGAGTTACTGGGGGCTCCACTTCCCCGATATGGCAGGTCCGCCTCCCTGTCACGTTCGGATAGCGCAACAAATACCACACCGAGTTCATCGTCTTTGAAATTGCCCACATTCGCCTGCCATACAATGCCATCCTCGGGTATCCAACCCTGGCCAAGTTCATGGCGGTGACCCACCATGGCTACAATGTCCTCAAGATACCAGGAAAGCGGCGGAATCATCACAGTCCCCTGCGAAGAGAAGGATGTTGTGTGCTCCCTCGAGCGTGCCTTTCAAGCTACATCGATCGAGGACCCAGACAGCAAGGGCGAGAACCCTCCTGAGGCAGTTCCAAAGAAGAAGAAGGCATCGCCCAGCTCAAGGCCTCAGGAGGTTGGCACCTCAGGAAGCGTCGCATCAGGATCCGCGCCCGTGCAAGGGGCGCCTCCCTCCATCGCATAGGAAAGCGCGCCCGGCGCCCTCCTCGGGCAGGGCTCAGGGGCTCTCTCCTGGAGGGCCTCAGACTTTGCCAAGATCACGAGGGAGGCGCTCGGGCATCACTTGGAGGCATGCTTCGCAGCACGTTTCCTCAGGAAGGCATGGGGCGAGGAAGGCCCAACCCTCAGGGGTTCATCACCAAGATCACTCAGGAGCTTAAGGAATCAAGAGTCATACGTAGCGACTGTCGTTTACCTGGCGTAGCTCCCCATCCAGGCGAGGATGGCGGGCTGCGCGTCTGGATCGACGACCCAAGGCTCAACCAAGCCGCATCTCAGGAGCGCTTCTGGCCCTCGCGCGTAGGACATTGCGAGGGTCCGCCACACAGCTATGTTCACATGCCTTTCGGCCTGCCGAACGCAGCTGCTACTCACCAGCGCCATCTGCGGAGCATTCTGGAAGCTGAGGAGGCTAGGCACCGCGCGGTCTTGGTGGAGATGGAGATGGTCCTCAAGGAACCACCAGGGCCCGCAGAGCCTCCCGAGGCTCAGGGCTCCGGTGGCTCGTGAGGATTGGTCTCTTCACTGCGCATCTTCAGCTACTCCAACACCCCCTCTACAATTGTATCAGGTGACATCTTTCGAGTTCATTTCAGCTGGGAGCGCCCTCAGGGCTGCATCATTCCCAGGTCGCGTGGGTCTGTCCCTGCGGCATGTATCCCTTTTGCTTATGTCTTTAGTTTACCTTGCTGGGGGCGCCCCTCGGGCTGCATCATCCCCAAGCCGCTCGGGCCTGACCCAACGGCATGTATCCCTCCTGCATTTATCCAAGTTGATTTGCCTTTTGCTACGTCTTGAGCTTGTGTTGGTTTTCCTTGAAGAGGAAAGGGTGATGTAGCAATAGTAGCGTAAGTATTTCCCTCAGTTTTTGAGAACCAAGGTATCAATCCAGTAGGAGGCTCCTCAAAAGTCCCACGCACCTACACAAACAAACAAGAACTCGCAACCAACGCAATAAAGGGGTTGTCAATCCCTTCACGGCCACATGCGGAAGTGAGATCTGATAGAGATAATATGATAAGATAAATATATTTTTGGTATTTTATGATATAGATTGGAAAAGTAAAGATGCAAATAAAAGTAGACTGAAAGCTTATATGATAAAAGATAGACCTGGGAGCCATAGGTTCACTAGTGGGTTCTCTCAAGATAGCATAAGTATTACGGTGGGTGAACAAATTACTGTCGAGCAATTGATAGAAAAGAGAATAATTATGAGATTATCTAGGCATGATCATGTATATAGGCATCATGTCCATGACAAGTAGACCGACTCTTGCCTGCATCTACTACTATTACTCCACACATCGACCGCTATCCAGCATGCATCTAGAGTATTAAGTTCATAAAGAACAAAGTAACGCATTGAGAAAGATGACATGATGTAGAGGGATAAACTCATGAAATAGATATAAACTCCATCTTTTTATCCTCGATGGCAACAATAGAATACGTGCCTTGCTACCCCTGCTGTCATTGGGAAAGGACACCATAAGATTGAACCCAAAGCTAAGCACTTCTCCCATTGCAAGAAAGATCAAACTAGTAGGCCAAACCAAAATGATAATTCGAAGAGACTTGCAAAGATAACTTAATCACACATAAAAGAATTCAGAGGAGATTCAAATTTTTCTCATAGATAAACTTGATCAAAAAGCCACAATTCATCGGATCTCGACAAACACACTTCAAAAAGAGTTACATCGAATAGGTCTCCAAGAATATCAAGGAGAACATGGTATTGAGATCCAAAGAGAGAGAAGAAGCCATCTAGCTAATAACTATGGACCCGAAGGTCTGTGGTAAACTACTCACAACTCATCGGAGAGGCCTTGGAGATGATGTAGAGGCCCTCTGTGATCAATTCCCCCTCCGGCGGAACACCGACAAAGGCTCCAAGATGGGATCTCGCGGATACAGAAGGTTACAGCGGTGGAATTAGGTTTTCATTGTCACCTATGATGTTCTCGGGGTACGTGGGTATATATAGGAGGAAGAAGTAGGTCGGTGGACTCCCAAGGGGCCCAGGAGATAGGGGGCGCGCATAGTAGGGGGGCGCACCCTCCACCCTCGTGGCCTCCTCGATTGCTTCTTGACTTGCACTCCAAGTCCTCTAGATCACGTTTGTTCCAAAAATATCGCTCCCGAAGGTTTCATTCCATTTGGACTCCGTTTGATATTCCTTTTCTTCGAAACACTGAAATAAGCACAAAAAAATAGCAATACGGGTTGGGCCTCCAGTTAGTGGGTTAGTCCCAAAAATGATATAAAAGTGTAAAGTAAAGCCCATAAACATCCAAAACGGGTAATATAATAGCATGGAACAATAAAAAATTATAGATACGTTGGAGACATATCACCTTTCATGCTTAACCTGCCTATGATTATCGCCTGCTCGATTGACACCTACCTTTGGAGCCGCTCACGCTGGCACGACGCTTGCGCATGGGTCCGTCCCTGCAACATCGACAAATCTGAGTGGCCGAGCTGTGCCTGTGGGAGCCCCGCAAGCGCCACCTCACCAGGCCGCCAGTGCCCTCACCACTCTCTCGGAGGAACCAATGGCCGGCCGGCAATCATAATGGCAACCCCTGCTCTTCTCGTGTTGGATTGCAGGAACCTCCTGAGGTCAACAGCGGGTGGCACCACGAGCTCTCTCTTTCTTTCCCACGTGATCCGCTTGCACATTAAAAGGGGGGCTCCTGAGCATCGCAACTCAGGAGCTCTTACTGGCTCTCTAGCCCTCACCCCATGGCCTTGTCCACGGCATCGCAACCTGGCATACCAGCGGCGGCTGAGCTCACTCGAGGGCCGGGACCTGAGGACATAGAGCACTAAGGAGAGTGCGGGCAAGAGAGAGGAAGCTTGCGATGGCCTAACCCAGCTGCATCCCAGCGGCCGACGTCCAAGTCCGGCACAACGCGATGGAACAAATCCATGTTTTCAAGATAAGTTTCGCACTAGGAATAGCTGATTGAAGCGACACAAAATCTCCACTTAATGCGGCTCTGTAACGGCGACGTTGCCTTCCTTCCTTATCTTTCGACGGCTGCTTGTGCACGAAAGGGGACCTCCTGAGCATCGCGCCTCAGGGGCTCTTACTGGACTCGGGCCGCTCACCTCCTGGCCTTGACCACGGCATCGTGACCTGGCATACTAGCGGCGGCTGAAGCCTGCCTAGGGACCAGGACCTGTCAGCGTAGAGCACCAAGTCGTCGTGAGGTTAGAACGGGGGAACCAAGCCGGGACAGGACAAGCATTTGCACCGCTTCATAATAAGGATAATATCAACAAAAGACATCGTGGAGCCTTTACAAGCCCCCACTGGGTGTTTTCTCAATTCCTCGCAGGGAACAAAAGAAGCGAATCTTAAGGAGCCCAAACTACACACGCCTCCTTGGCCGACGCCATCATGAACAGTGGGCCATGGGAGGCCAGCGCCAACCCCATCCAGATCAGCCGCGCCGGGGTCCTGATGCAGCCGCCTTGCTCCGAGAACGACGCGATCTCGGGGGCACGTAGCTGTCGTCGCTCGTCTCCGGAGTCGTGAAGAGCTCATGAGAGTCGCTGGACTCCCAAGCATCACCGCTGCTGCCAGAGGAGCCATTGGGGAAGTGGGTGGCAGGCCTGGCCCTTGCCACGTCGATGTCCTGGCTGCCTCCTCTAGGAAGCACTCCAGCCGGTGGCCTTCTGCATCGATGACCTTGAAGAACATCAAGGAGGCGCCATCGTATTCGAAATGAATCATGAGGGCACCCCTGTTCGCCAGACGCGGGCGATTTCGCCCCAGCCTTGGGTCATGCATACTTTGCCCGGAGCGACGACTTCAACCTCCGCTCCGGTCGCCGGAGCACCGCAGTCGGCGTGCTGCAGCCAAAGCTCGAGAGGCCCCCTTGGCGGCATCTCAAAGGCGAAGAATGGAGGGAAGCGGATCCAGGTGCTTGCAGGCATCACGGCATGGAGCATGAGCTCATGAGAGGAGTCCGCGGCGTGGACTCCAGGAGCAATGGTGGGCGCCACCATGGCTCGTCGACCTTGCCGGCGTCGCGGACGACGTCGCTCGCCATCTCCTTCTGCAGGGCCCTCGGCCCGGACGTACAGGGGTAGCGAGAACCCAGGAGGTGGCCGCTTGCACCAAGGCCTCGTCATCTCCGGCCTCGCAACCTCATCGTGGCGGCCATGGACCGGCCGTTTCTTCGGCGGGAGCGGGTCAGGCCCCTCATGGGGGGCCTTTCCTTTCTCTTCGGCTGAGAACCGGCGGATCGGTGCCATTGGCGTCAAGAATGGAGGAGTAGCAAGGGAGAATAAGTAAGGGAAGCGAGAAGAGATGGACAACAGGGGCTCACGCCTCTCCGTACTTATAGTCCAGGGGAGGCCAACCGTCGGCCTCCACGATCAGAGGTAATGATGACTCTTTTTGCATGCAGCAGGGACTCATCAAATTGGGCAGTTGCCGAGGCAGCGTGGGGAAGCGGAGACGCCCACGTCCAATCAACCGCCACGCGGCGACCAAGGCTGCAGGCTGTTGGGGCCTGCGGCGCTCCGTACTTGCCCTTTGGCTTCGCTGCTAAGCCAAGTCTGAGCGCGCCTTGGTCCCGGGGGCTACTGTCGGCGTTCTGGGAACGGGGGTCCCCAGACATGCCTGCCTACGTCCTGCAGCGTGGCTCCCCAGTGGCCCAGTGCGGCCCGTCTTCATCAACCCATGTTCAAGACCCTCGCGAGGGGCCAAGCCTCGCGCGGCGGATGACGCAAGGCCTCCTCAGGGGCGGCCTCACCAGGCAGGCTCCGTTCAAGGAGGCGGAGATATCAAGGCAAGGGGTACCTCGTGAGGTGCTCATGACGCAAGCCATGACGATCAAGACCAGGTGGGCACCAGCCTGCGCAGTGTCCTTGTTTCCTCTTTGGTGCAAAGGGGGCAAGCGCAGGTGCGGAGTACCGAGGCATCAAGCAAAGGTTTCCATATCATTGCAACGACATCAAGGCGAACAGAGCGGTAGGACGGAGGTCATCATGGAGTTCAATACGGCGTCATCACCAGTGCCTTTGGCAGTCGAAGACCACCTTTAGTCAGGATAGCTTGTACTGGTTGTCCCCTTTCAAAATGGCCGTTGTTCGCTTCCTTCCCGCTCAATATTTGGGAAGAGGACCAGGGCCTCTATAAATAGAGATAGCCACCAAAGTAGAAGGGGATCCGATCGAATACTTCCTAAGCAGAACACCTCACCACCACAAGAACACCTCTCACGAGGCTGTTCTTCCTCTGTACTGTTCATCATCAGCCCAAGAGGCAATCCACCACACACCACACACAGGAGTAGGGTATTACACCACAATGGTGGTCCGGACCTGTATAAATCTTGTGTCTCTTGTGTTGTTCATCGTGCTTGCTTAGAATCGCGGCGAGGTTGTGGGCGTGTTTTGGTATGGAGAAGATCTTCGTGCGCACCCCAGAGTTCGAACCTTAAGGGTTTTTCCAGAACCCGATATCCGACAATGAGAGAGTTTGAGTGTGTCCTCCACACTTTAACTATGGGTGAGGAAAGGGGCGTGTCGAAAGCTGGAGAAACCAGTTTGCAATTCCCTTTTGTGTATTACTTTGCCTTATCAATAGGGAAATGTTTGACCGCTAGAGAGCAAGGTGGTACACTATGTGCCCCGACCTCACCATTTTACATGGTGCACTTCACAATGATAACACTTATAGCATTGGCACTATTGTTGCACGCCGCCTGCACACTAACAAGATGAAGGGCAAAATTCATGGTGGTATTTATGCTACCCGCCTAGCGAGATACTTTAATGTTCAGATACATCCCCATGATTACTTGTTGCCCAGAGTTTATCTAGATCACCAGTCAATGGAGGACCACCACTTTATTGATTCTCCTGAGCTTCCTCACCATATTCGTTATAACCTGGTTTTTAGCAAGGAAACTCGTGAGATTATTCCATTGCCTGCACCTGCCTTGTTTGACTCTCATGCCAGGAATAGATACACCATTCAACCAGAGGACATCGTTGTTTTTCGGAATGCGTTGGTAACGGTAGAGAATGAGCTCCATGAGTGGGATGCTCAGGTGCCACTTCCTTAACACTTTCACATGGGACCGGATGGATACTACGGATGGTGACTACCAAGCTAGAAGAAAGCCTAAGCTTGGGGGGGTACATATTTCCCAGCGACATTACATTCATATTCACACATTTCATTCCAGTTGTCGGTGTTCATCCTTTTCCATTGTATAATCCATGTTAGTTTTATTGTCTCGCTTTCTTCTTGTGTGTTTCAAAAACTTTGAGAAAATCCAAAAATATTTCTCGCCTCTTTTCGGTTTTTCTTTCTAGTTTAAATTAGTTGTAGTATTAAAAGAAAACCCAAAAAGATTTCCCATTTCTTTGTTCGCTTGCTGGGAGCTTTCCCGTGTAAATAGTTTTTCTCAATTTTGTTCTTCCTTCTTTAATTTGTTTTATTCAAGAAAAAACAAAAACTCCAAATATATTTCAGCGTGTTTGTTTGAAATTATTTTCCTTCGTTGAGTCATCATGAGGAGAAGACTGTCGGTGTCAAAACCGGCGGATCTCGGGTAGGGGGTCCCAAGCTGTGGATCCTAGATCAATGGGGAAGAGTGAACGCACGGGCAGTATTTACCCAGGTTTAGGCCCTCTCGAAGAGGTAAAACCCTACGTCTTGCTTGATTATATTGAAGTTTATATGTTGGTTACATAGTTGATCTACCACGAGATCGGATGAACTAAACCCTAGAGGAGTAGGATGATAGTTCCGGCCTCTACGGACTAACCCTCTGGTTTATATAGACACCAAGGGTACCTAGGGTTACATATGTCAGTCGCCATCAGGTGACAAACACATCGGCTATGCTACCTCTTCCTTGGAGGACACACCAATCCTTTGGAGGTTTCCTTCTGTAGTATGGTGTTATCTGAAGCTCGGCCTTCCTTAACAGAATCCAGAGTGGCCCACTTGGTCGGCCCTTGAGAGTTAGGCCGGCAGCCCGATAAACCCCCAATCCGGGACACCCTCAGTAGCCCTCGGACTAGCCTCCAACACCGGGGTCCATGATCCGTACCAGCTTTACGCGCCCAAAGTCTCCATCTCGCGGGGCGAGTTCATTTCTCTTTTACGTTCGGCTGACCACAGTCCGGCCACCGATGACTTTCCGACTTGATGAAGAATTGCAAGGCCCACAATATCAATTTTCTTGCTTAGGGTTAATGACATCCCTCGATTTCCATGTGCTAGTGGGAGGAAAATGGTCCAATAGTCTTTTATAGAAATGCCCACTTACAGGCTAGAGAAAAAGTGCCTATTGAATATGTGGGGAGTGTGATGTCTAACGCATCCTATTCCCAAATCATCGAGAGGCCACAAAATCAGAGAACTCTGAGGAATGGTGTGCGCCCCAGGCTCCTCCTCACGCCCTCACAGCCCCCTCCTGGGCGACTGGGCAGGCTATTCAATTTGCTGTCTCCAGCTACGCAACCTGGAGAGGCAAGGGTATCTTCGAGCTTCAGATCTTGCGTCCACCTGCCCCGAATTGACTTTCATGAATGGTGAAGCTTTTGCAGAGAACTTCCCAACCCCACACAGGGAAGAGTGGGTATGCCTTGTGTCCTTCCTCTTATGAGGCTTGGGCACTCCCATTCACCGCTTCCTGAGGGGCTTACTAGAGTTTTACGGGATCCAACTCCATCATCTCACCCCAAGATCCATTCTGCATATCTCGGGCTACGTCGCCCTTTGTGAGATGTTTCTGGGCTTTCAGGCCCATTTCAAATTATGGAGAAAATACTTCTACCTTGTCCCCCGCACCCGAGGAGGGACGATCTTTGAGGTCGGCGGAGCCAAAGTATGGCATATTGCGAGGACATGGTACCCTGTTGGGACCGCAAAAAAGGATTCTGAGGAGTGGACCTCAGAATGGTATTACATCGAAGGCGTCCCCCTATTCGATCCAGCTTGGAGGGGTCTGCCTGAATACTCACCTATTCCTCCAAAGAAGTGGTTCAACTGGCGACCGAAAAGCCCTTCCCAAGAAGAAAGTGCCGAAGTAAAGCATATGGCTACTCAAGTGAGTTCATTAGATCACAACAGGAGTTTAACACTCTTAGCTCGGTAGACGCATATCTCAGAGCCGCCCGCACAAGGCTTGAGGGAGACGCGAACCTTCTGTTAACCAACTTGCAGGTATGCACTGGTTTTGATAGAAAATGGGCTTTTCGTCCTAGGCGGGGCGGGGACGCACCTGCATGGCATTCTTTGGGCCGTCCATAACATAAAAATCATGGCAAAAGTGAGGGCGTGGAAATTTTTGTAGAGTTCCTGGTTACGGTGGGTTGGTCGGGGACGAGCAATGTACTATGGTTTGCGATTTTCTCTCGTATGCGTGTGTGGTGTGACCCGTGTCACTATAACTGAACCCGAGCAAGAGTCGTTCACTTACTGAACCCGAGTGATCACGTGCTGCTACGTACTGAAGCCGTTTGATTGATCCCTTCGCCGCTTACTGAACCTGAACGACTCCTTCGCTGCTAACTGAACCTGATCGGTCATTGCTGCTACTTACTGAAGTCGATCGAACCCCGTTGTGAGACATAGCTAGCTGGTTAGGTTGCCTCTGGATGAACAGTACCCCTTGCTGCCACATGCGCGATACATAGAACGAGTCGAGACGTGGTGAGTTGAGCTAGTTGGGTTGGCTGTGGATGAACAATTCCTGGTGGGGGTTGGATGAACACGACCCTGGCCGTGTGTAGGTGGTTGCCGCTGGATGAACAGGACCCCGTGGTAGTATGTGGTTGCCGCTGGATGAACAGGACCCCATGGTAGTATATGCCGTTGCCGCTGGATGAACAGGACCCCGAGGAGGCTACCACACACCCAGCAGGTTGGGGTGGATGAACAGGACCCCGTGGAGACTGGATGAACAGTAGCCCGTGGAGTCCCGTTTTGTAGTACGCCACACACCCTCCGATGAACAGGACCCCGTTTCGACCGTAGGTGGTTGAGAGAAGTTCGTTGCCTCCCTTTTGTGATACGGCAGACCCCTCCTAATGAACAGGACCCTGTTTAGACCGTACGTAGTTGGAGAGCAGTCTATTTCTTCCATTTTGCGGTATGCAAGACCCCTCCCGATGAACAAGACCCCATTTCGACCATAGGCGGTCGAAGAGAACTCCGTTTCCTCCATTTTGCGGGATGCGAGACCCAGAGTCGATGAACAGGAACCGATTTGGGCTGTTCCGTCCAAGTCGTTTGGCTCCCGATGAACAAGACGCGTTCTGACCTAGTCCCTTGCCTCCCGATGAACACGACGTGGATTCCTTTGTTCCGACCCAGCCGGTTGTCTGTCGCTGAACATGACACCGTCGCTGTACGGGTTCGAGACCCTGCCTGTATGTACATATGTAGCCGTATTTACTTTCTTGGAGCATGGCTGTATGTATGTGTACACGGTTTATACAGGACTACCTCAACTGCTACATCACACGTGCTGCTTCTTGCTCGGCCATGGTTCATTCTTGTAGAGAGACCGATTGACCAGTATGTACGTACACGTTCGCGTCGAGAGAGACAACCCTACATACGATTCGATCGGGCGGGTCCCAGCTATCAGGGAGGATAAGGAGGCACTTCCTTGCGTGCGAAGATATAGCTGATGGTTCCCAGCTGTCAGGGGGAGGAATCATTTTTTTCCCATAATAAGGACAGACTTCCTTGCCTGCGAAGATGTAGCTGGTGGGCCAACTATCAGGGGGAGAAATGATTATTTTCCAGGGTAAAAAGGTGATGTTGCATGCATACTTCCATGGGCGTGGTGTGTCTCCACTGTTAGTCTCTCCATGTACTGTCATCTTCCGCTGACTCGTTTGTTGACCATGTTGAACACACTGTTGATAACCCACAAGTATAGGGGACCGCAACAGTTTCCGAGGGTAGAGTATTCAACCCAAATTTATTGATTCGACACAAGGGGAGCCAAAGAATATTCTCAAGTATTAGCAGCTGAGTTGTCAATTCAACCACACCTGGAAACTTAGTATGTGTAGCAAAGTGTTTAGTAGCAAAGTAATATGATAGTAGTGGTAACGGTAACAAAAGTAAAGACAACAAAAGTAATGTTTTTGGTATTTTGTAGTGATTGTAACAGTAGCAACGGAAAAGTAAATAAGCGAGAACCAGTGTATGGAAAACTCGTAGGCACCGGATTAGCGACGGATAATTATGCCGGATGCGGTTCGTCATGTAATAGTCATAACATAGGGTGACACAGAACTAGCTCTAGTTCATCAATGTAATGTAGGCATGTATTCCGTATATAGTCATACGTGCTTATGGAAAAGAACTTGCATGACATCTTTTGTCCTACCCTCCCGTGGCAGCGGGGTCCTATTGGAAACTAAGGGATATTAAGGCCTCCTTTTAATAGAGAACCGGAAGAAAGCATTAGCACATAGTGAATACATGAACTCCTCAAACTATGGTCATCACCGGGAGTGGTCCCGATTATTGTCACTTCGGGGTTGCCGGATCATAACACATAGTAGGTGACTATAGACTTGCAAGATAGGATCAAGAACACACATATATTCATGAAAACATAATAGGTTCAGATCTGAAATCATGGCACTCGGGCCATGGTGACAAGCATTAAGCATAGCAAAGTCATAGCAACATCAATCTCAGAACATAATGGATACTAGGGATCAAACCTAACAAAACTAACTCGATTACATGATAAATCTCATCCAACCCATCACTGTCCAGCAAGCCTACGATGCAATTACTCATGCATGGCGGTGAGCATCATGAAATTGGTGATGGAGGATGGTTGATGATGGCGACGGTGATGAATCCCCCTCTCCGGAGCCCCGAACGGACTCCAGATCAGCCCTCCCGAGAGAGATTAGGGCTTGGCGGCGGCTCTGTATCGTAAAACGCGATGATTTCTTCTCTCTGATTTTTTTATCCCTGAAAGCCAATATATGGAGTTGGAGTTGGCACCGGAGGGCCACCAGGGGGCCCACGAGGTAGGGGGGCGCGCCCCCCACCCTCGTGGACAGGGTGTGGGCCCCCTGGCCTTCATCTTTTGCGAGGATTTTTCTTTATTTTTTCTAAGGTGTTTCGTGGAGTTTTAGGTCATTCCAAGAATTTTTATTTTCTGCACAAAAAAACAACACCATGGCAATTCTACTGAAAACAGCGTCAGTTCGGGTTAGTTCCATTCAAATCATACAAGTTAGAGTCCAAAACAAGGGCAAAAGTGTTTGGAAAAGTAGATACGACAGAGACGTATCAACTCCCCAGAGCTTAAACCCTTGCTTGTCCTCAAGCAATTCAGTTGACAAACTGAAAGAGAAAAAGAAAAAACTTTTACAAACTCTATTTGCTCTTGTTGCTGTAAACATGAAAAGCCAGCATTCAGGTTTCATCAATTATTATGAACTAACCATACTCACAATGACACGTAGGTCTCACAATTACTCATATCAATAGCATAATCAGCTAGCGAGCCATAATAATAATACTCAGATGACAACACTTTCTCAAAATAATCATAACATGATATAACAAAATGGTATTTTGCTAGCCCTTTCTGAGACCGCAAAACATAAATGCTGAGCACCTTTAAAGATCAAGGACTGACTAAACATTGTAATTCATGGTAAAAGAGATACATTCAAGTCATACCCAATATAAACCAATAATAATGAATGCAAACGACAGTGTGCTCTCCAGCGGGTGCATTTTAATAAGAAGGGTGATGACTCAACATAAAAGTAAATAGATAGGCCCTTCGCGGAGGGAAGCAGGGATTTATAGAGGTGCCAGAGCTCGGTTTTAAAATAGAGATAAAATTATATTTTGAGCGGCATACTTTAATTGTCAACATAGCAACTAAAAGACGACGATATCTTCCATGCTAAACAGATTGTAGGCGGTTCCCAAACAGAATGGTAAAGTTTATACTCCCCTTCCTCCACAAGCATCAATCCATGGCTTGCTCGAAACAACGAGTGCCTCCAACATTCAACGGGTCCAAGGGGAGTTTTATTTGCAGTTATTTTGATTTAGTTTGCACGAAGCATGGGACTAGGCATCCCGGATACCAGCCATTTTCTCGTGAATGAGGAGCGGAGTCCACTCCTCTTGAGAATAACCCGCCTAACACGGAAGATAAGGGCAGCTCTAGTTGACATATGAGCTATTCGAGCATGCAAAATAGAATGTTTATTTGAAGGTTTAGAGTTTGGCACATACAAATTTACTTGGAACGGCAGGTAAATACCGCATATAGGTAGGTATAGTGGACTCATATGGAATAACTTTGGGGTTTAAGGAGTTTGGATGCACAAGCAGTATTCCCGCTTAGTACAGGTGAAGGCTAGCAAAAGACTGGGAAGCGACCAGCTGAGAGAGCGACAATAGTCATAAACATGCATTAAAATTAATTTACACCAAACACAAGCATGAGTAGGATATAATCCACCATGAACATAAATATCATGAAGGCTATGTTAATTTGATTCAACTACATGCGTGAACATGTGCCATGTCGAGTCACTCAATACATTTAAAGGAGGATACCATCCCATCATACCACATCATAATCATTCTAATAGCATGTTGGCACGCAAGGTAAACCATTATAACTCATAGCTAATCAAGCATGGCACAAGCAACTATAATCTCTAAATGTCATTGCAAATATGTTTATTCCACAATAGTTGAATCAAGAACAATGAATCATCATATTTACAAAAGCAAGAGAGGTCGAATTCATGCCAGCTTTTCGCATCCCAATAAGTCCATCATATATCATCATTATTGCCTTTCACTTGCACGACCAAACAGTGTGTATAATAATAAGAGTGCATGTGCATTGGACTAAGCTGGAATATGCAAGCATTCAACTCAAGAGAGAAGACAAGTAATATGGGCTCGAAGTTAAATTAACAATCATGCATATAAGAGCCACTAAGCATTTTCAATATGGTCTTCTCGACCCCCAAAGAAAAGAAAAGAAAATAAAAATTATTTACACGGGAAATCTCCCAACAAGTAAAAGAAGAACGGGAAATATTTTTGGGTTTTCTTTTTACTTCTACTACAAGCAAAGAAGTAAACTACTACTAATTTTTTTTGTTTTTTCTCAAGGTTTATCAAACACACAAGAAGAAAGCAGGAAAAAGAAATTTAAACTAACATGGATATTATAGTGAAAAAGTATGAGCACCGACATCTAGCAATGAGTGTGTGTGAACATGAATGTAATGTCAGTGTGAAATACGTACTCCCCCAAGCTTAGGCTTTTGGACTAAGTTGGGATATTGCCAGGGATAGCCTGGCGGATACCCGTAGGTGAAGCTGGGGTCATACTGCAATGAAGAAGACTCTGACTGCCACTGGCTGGCAGCCTCCTCTGGATCCCAAGAATAAACAGATAGTCGTGGAGGCTCATCCTGTGGCTCCGGATCTGGGGCCGGTGCAGGGTTCTGATTGGATTGAACAGCCGACCACGGAACTATGTGAGGTTCTGCAGACAAGTTAAACAAAGAAGGAGCAGGCAAAGTAATAGTCTCAGGGTGATGTTTATCAAAGTATAATTTATATTTGAGCTCCCCATCGCGACTCTTAACAAGAAAATCATGTGCTATCATACTCTTATAATCTAAATAAGCACGGGGCAGCGCTGTTTCTTCTTTCTCCTCATGCCTAATAGGTATTTCAAAATGTTCATCTAGGCGTGAAGCATAAATGCCTCAAAAGATGGGACCCTTAGTATGGTTCAAACTTAACCATCTAGCAACAATTCCTCCCATACTAACAGAGTTATTGCGGTATAAACCATGGAGCAAAATAATAATATCAGGAATACTAAGGTTCCCACAGTTCCCGCATCCAACCAAGCAACGACTAGCAAATAAGGCCAAGTAGCGTAAAACAGGATAATGTATGCTAGTGATCCTTGCATCAGAAACCTTCCTGGTTTCCCCCACAGTGATAGTGTTAATAAAAGCTTCGACTTTGCTACGGTGGGGTTCATCTAAGGTGCCCTCAAAGGATATTCTGCAAACCTCGCAGAATTCAGCTAATGTCATCTCTTTAACAACGTCATATAAATGAAACTCTACTATTGGAGGTGATTTCTTAGGGAAAAAGTAGAAGTTTTGCACAAAGTATTTGTGAGTAAGAGATACTGATGACGTTGGTCGTGGAGGAAGTTGGTGAGGCCAACATTCTCAATTAATAAGTAGAAATCTTGATGAATCCCAACTCTCCTCAAGAAGTCATCGGAAGGCCATTCGCACGGCCGGACCTCTGCGGTGCGAGGCAAATTAAATTTGGGCTTCTCCTATTCTTCCTTTTGTTTTTCCTTCGAGCTTCGGCTCGACGAGCCCCTCAAAAGTCTCTTCATTATTTTCTGAAACAATCTGAAATTTTTAGTAACTTTAAATAAAAGTGAACCAACTTGAATAAAATTGATAGTAACAACTCCCACAAGTGCCTAGAGCCTATATAAAGCATTGGAACTACTTGGAACCATATAAATTTGACATGCAAGCTCAAGAACATGGTCACCTATGCAGCACAAATTTGCAATGAATAAAGCACTAGAACAAAAACTAATTGGACCAATGGAGGAGTCACATACCAAGGAACAATCTCCCCAAGCAGTTTTGCGAGAGGTGCTTTGAGCAAGGAGATCAAAAATCACAGCAACGAGGGCTGGAACTCGTGCTTGAGTTGGTTTTTCGTGTTTGTGTGAGGCAGAGGAAGAAGATGGGTGCAGGGATAAGTGGAGGAGGGCCACCGTGGGCCCACGAGGCAGGGGGGCGCGCCCAGGGGGGTAGGGCGTCCTCTCCACCCTCGTGACCAGGTGGCAGCTCCCCCCATGGTAATTTTTGCACAGTAAATCCTCAAATATTATCGAAAAAATCATATTAAATTGGCATGGCATTCTGAGGACTTTTATTTTCAGGATATTTTTATGTTGCACGGATAAGTCAGGAAACAGACAGAAAAACTACTATTTTACTTTATTTCTACTAAATAACAGAAAATATAAAGAGGGTACAGAAGGTTGTGCTTCAAGTTTCATCCATCTCGTGATCATCAAAATGAACCCACTAACAAGGTTGATCAAGTCTTGTTAACAAACTCATTCCGAATAATCACGGAACCGGAGAAATTTCGAATGACACTAAGTTACCTCAACGGGGATATGAAAATCCCCAACAATAAGAATATCATACTTTTTCTTGACAGTAGGGAGAGGAAATTCAAAACCTCCAAATATAATCAATGGAATTTTTCCAATAGAGTTGATACTATAAACTTGAGGTTGTTTCCTCGGAAAATGTACCATATGCTCATTGCCATTAACATGGAAAGTGACATTGCCTTTGTTGCAATCAATAACAGCCCCTGCAGTATTAAGGAAAGGTCTTCCAAGAATAATAGACATACTATCATCCTCGGGAATATCACGAATAACAAAGTCCGTTTAAATAGTAACGTTTGCAACCACAACAGGCACATCCTCACAAATACCGACAGGTATAACAGTTGATTTATCAGCCATTTGCAAAGATATTTCATTAGGTGTCAACTTATTCAAGTCAAGTCTACGATATAAAGAGAGAGGCATAACACTGACACCGGCGCCAAGATCACATAAAGCAGTTTTAACATAATTTCTTTTAATGGAGCAAGGTATAGTAGGTACTCCGGGATCTCCAAGTTTCTTTGGTATTCCACCCTTAAAAGTATAATTAGCAAGCATGGTGGAAATTTCAGCTTCAGGTATCTTTCTTTTATTAGTAATGATATCCTTCATATACTTAGCATAAGGATTTGTTTTGAGCACATCAGTTAATCGCATACGCAAAAAGATGGGTCTAATCATTTCAGCAAAGCGCTCAAAATCCTCATCATCCTTTTTCTTGGATGGTTTCGGAGGAAAAGGCATGGGTTTCTGAACCCATGGTTCCCTTTCTTTACCATGTTTCCTAGCAACGAAGTCTCTTTTATCATAACGTTGATTCTTTGATTGTGGGTTATCAAGATCAACAGCAGGTTCAACTTCTACATCATTATCATTACTAGGTTGAGCATCAACCTGAACATTATCATTATCACTAGGTTCATGTTCATCACCTGATTGTGTTTCAACATCAGAAATAGAGATATCATTTGGATTCTTAGGTGGTTCAGCGATAGGTTCGCTAGAAGTTTGCAAAGTCCTATCATTTTCCTTTTTCTTCCTTTTAGAAGAACTAGGTACATCAATATTGTTTCTCTGAGAATCTTGCTCGATTCTCTTAGCGTGGCCTTCAGGATACAAAGGTTCCTGAGTCATTCTACCGGTTCTAGTAGCCACTCTAACAACATAATCATTTTTCTTACTATTCATTCACTACAAGAAATATGTCAACTTGTGACCACCACTATTGGTCACTAAAAGGTCATAGTTTTTCATTTGCGACCTTTTTGTGACCAAAAACAGAAGGTCAAAAGCTGGCGGTGATAAACTGACATTCATGACCTTCTTTGCGATATGTAAAAGGTCGTTGGTTCCATGACCAAATTTTTGGTCACAAGCAACCCCCCAGACCACGTAGGCATCCAGCATGGCAAGCTGACGTGGATAAGAATCAGCCCGGTCCGATTCAGTGTTTTACATGGGCCGAGCCCAACAATTCAGCCCATTTATTGTTTTTTTTTCTTTCAAGTTTGGCCAGCTACATGGGCCAAGCCCAACAGACTTTATTTTTTGGGCAACAACATTTTATACTCCACTTTTTTCTGGCCTCGGCCTTTTTCCAGCCCATTTGTCAGTTTTCTTTTATTTCTTTTCCATTTTAAAGTAGGTCCCACTAGTCAAATGGGAACCAATTACTACAAGTCAGTACTATATTTCTGCAATTAGATAATGTGATTCAAAAAGGGCCAATAAGGCATAATATTTCATACAACAGCCAAGCAAAGTACATTACAATCCTGTACACCCAAAACTGAGATTACATTACAACAGCCAAGCAAAGTACATAGTACAAATCTAGTATTTAGCTATAAAGTACAACTAAATATACACATAACTAGATTCACACATAACTATCTCCAGTGAGCTAAAAATGCATTGCTGGGTGTGGTTTTTCTTCGGGATTCTTCTTCCTAGAGCTCCTGTACACCCAACTTTTGAAGAATGAAGGCCAGCATCTGCAAATAATAAATTATGAAAAGTTAGAAACATAATCAAGTGAATCCGTGAATATAAAATTCTCATAACAATGAAAATTTGCTGCAGTACTTTAGATTTAACAGGAAACCATGCATATAACATTCTCATAACAGCGAAAACTGAGATATATTTCAGCAAGCACTTGTTTCTGAGCTTTAAGTACTTGTTCTACTTGAGTGGTAACCATAGAAGCATGTTTGCTAACAAGTTTAAGTTCACCTCTAATATCAGCCATATAATCACCCAAGCATTTAATCATAAAGGTATTCTGTTTTAATTGTCTACCAAAATAAGCATTAAAGTCATCTTGCTTAAACATAAAGTCATCAAACTATCCAAGCACTGACTAGCAATTTTAGTAGGAGGGACTTCAGCTTTATCATATCTATAGAGAGAATTTACCTTTACTACCTATGTCGGGATATCGAGAGGTTCTTCATTAAATAAGTAATTGAGATCATATACTTCTTCAACAGGCGGTAAATTAAGACCATGTATTTCTTCAATAGGAGGTAACTTCTTAACATCTTCAACTTTAATACCTTTTTCTTTCATAGATTTCTTTGCCTCTTGCATATCTTCGGGACTAAGAAATAGAACAACTCTCTTCTTCGGAGTTGGTTTAGGAATAGGTTCAGCAATGGGCTCTGGAACTGGCTCAGGAGGTGGTTCAGGAGGTGCCCAATTATTTTCATTTGCCAACATATTATTCAATAGAATTTTAGCGTCATCCGGTGTTCTTTCCCTGAAAAGAGAATCAGCACAACTATCCAGGAAATCTCTAGAAGCATCAGTTAGTTCATTATAAAAGATATCAAATATTTCAGGATTCTTACGAGGATGATCAGGAAAAGCATTAAGTAACTTGAGAAGCCTCCCCCAAGCTTATGGGAGACTCTCTTCTTCAATTCGCACAAAATTGTATATTTCCCTCAAGGCAGCTTGTTTCTTATGAGCAGGGAAATATTTAGCAGAGAAGTAATAAATCATATCTTGGGGACTTTGCACACAACCAGGATCAAGAGAATTATACCATATCTTAGCATCACCCTTTAATGAGAACGGAAATATTTTGAGTAAATAAAGGTAACGCGATCTCTCATTATTAGTAAACAGGGCAGCTATATCATTTAACTTAGTAAGATGTGCCACAACAGTTTCAGATTCATAGCCATAAAAAGGATCAGATTCAACCAAAGTAATTATATCTGGATCAACAGAAAAATCATAATAATCCTGATCAGGAACACAGATAGGTGAAGTAGCAAAAGCAGGGTCGGGCCTCATCCTATCTCTAAAAGATTCTTTACTCCATTTAACTAGCAACCTCTTAAGTTCCTGTCTATCCTGGCAAGCAAGAATAGCTGCTGAAGATTCAGCATAAAAAACATAACCCTCAGGAATAGCAGGCATAGGTTCATCATCACTAACATCATCGTGTTCAGGTTCAATAATTTCTCTTTCTCTAGACCTAGCAATTTGCTCATCAAGAAATTCACCAAGTGGCACAGTAGTATCAAGCATAGAAGTAGTTTCATCATAAGTATCATGCATAGCAGAAGTGGCATCATCAATAACATGCGACATATCAGAATCAATAGTAGTAGCAGGTTTAGGTGTCACAAACTTACTCATAACAGAAGGAGAATCTAGTGCAAGGCTAGATGGCAGTCCCTTACCTCCCCTCGTAGTTGAGGGCAAAATAGTAGTTCGATCATCTTTCAAGTTCTTCATAGTGTCCAACAGATATAAATCCCAAATGACTCAAAGAATAGAGCTATGCACCCCGGCAACGGCGCCAGAAAAAGGTCTTCATAACCCACAAGTATAGGGGATCGCAACAGTTTTCGAGGGTAGAGTATTCAACCCAAATTTATTGATTCGACACAAGGGGAGCCAAAGAATATTCTCAAGTATTAGCAGCCGAGTTGTCAATTCAACCACACCTGGAAACTTAGTATCTGCAGCAAAGTGTTTAGTAGCAAAGTAATATGATAGTAGTGGTAACGGTAACAAAAGTAAAGACATCAAAAGTAATGTTTTTGGTATTTTGTAGTGACTGTAACAGTAGCAACGGAAAAGTAAATAACCGAGAACTAGTATATGGAAAACTCGTAGGCACCGGATTAGCGATGGGTAATTATGCCGGATGCGGTTCGTCATGTAACAGTCATAACATAGGGTGACACAGAACTAGCTCCAGTTCATCAATGTAATGTAGGCATGTATTCCGTATATAGTCATACGTGCTTAAGGAAAAGAACTTGCATGACATGTTTTGTCCTACCCTCCCATGGCAGCGGGGTCCTATTGGAAACTAAGGGATATTAAGGCCTCCTTTTAATACAGAACCGGAACAAAGCATTAGCACATAGTGAATACATGAACTCCTCAAACTATGGTCATCACCGGGAGTGGTCCCGATTATTGTCACTTCGGGGTTGCCGGATCATAACACATAGTAGGTGACTATAGACCTGCAGATAGGATCAAGAACACACATGTATTCATGAAAACATAATAGGTTCAGATCTGAAATCATGGCACTCAGGCCCTAGTGACAAGCATTAAGCATAGAAAAGTCATAGCAACATCAATCTCAGAACATAATGGATACTAGGGATCAAACCCTAACAAAACTAACTCGATTACATGATAAATCTCATCCAACCCATCACCGTCTAGCAAGCCTGCGATGGAATTACTCACGCACGGCGGTGAGCATCATGAAATTGGTGATGGAGGATGGTTGATGATGACGCCGGCGACGAATCCCCCTCTCCGGAGCCCCGAACGGACTCTAGATCAGCCCTCCTGAGGGAGATTAGGGCTTGGCGGCGGCTCCGTATCGTAAAACGCGATGATTTCTTCTCTCTGATTTTTTTCTCCCGAAAGTCAATATATGGAGTTGGAGGTGGCGTCGGAGGGCCACCAGGGGGCCCACGAGGTAGGGGAGGCGTGCCCAGGGGGGGCGCCCCCCACCCTCGTGGACAGGGTGTGGGCCCCCTAGCCTTCATCTTTTGCGAGGATTTTTCTTTATTTTTTCTAAGGTGTTCCGTGGAGTTTCAGGTCATTCCGAGAATTTTTTTTCTGCACAAAAAACAACACCATGAGAGTTCTGCTGAAAACAGCATCAGTCCGGGTTAGTTCCATTCAAATCATACAAGTTAGAGCTCAAAACAAGGGCAAAAGTGTTTGGAAAAGTAGATACGACGTAGACGTATCAATTGTGACGAGTGCACCAAGGCCAGCGAATGACGGCGAGGCCCCTGACTGGAACGACCCAGAGATGTGGAAGATGCGGTAGTGGAGTCGCAGACAGAGAGGAGTGGGAAACTTGACTGGTTCGGGTGTGGGGTGGGCCTACACATGGCAGAGAATAAGAGGAGGTGCGGAGGAGTGGAGGGATGGCCCGACCGTCGGTGGGGTAGCGCTTTGCTATGAGGCATGCGAAACATTACTACTGGACGCCAGAGGCTGGAGCAGGCGGTCCCCGCATTGCTTGAGGAAGAAGACGAGGGATTGAAGAAGAATTCCGGACGTTGGATGTAAATCCAACGCCTTGCTTAGGCTTCGACCTTTGTATTTTTTTTGCGAAAGTGCTTAGACTTTGACCTACTGGCCCACATGTCAGCCAGTCCATTTGGTTTTTTAGTCCATTTGGTGGGCTGGTTGAAACAATGATGCCGAGTCTATGCATCCCGTTTATATATCATTTGCATTTTTTTCGAAATCCACAGACTTGCTGGGCTGGGTGAAAATATCATGTTGGGCCGGACGGAGAAATGTTATTAAAGCATAAACACGTGATTGCACATCTATTACTGATTGGTCAATAAAATCTTTGCAAGCTTATGTACGCAATCACCAGGAGTTAATTTGCCAAGTTATATATAAATAATAATTATTATTATTTTGTTAGAACTTTTGATTTATGAAATAAAATATCATTTTAATTTGATGAGTCAATAGGATGTGGGGTATTATTTATTTTATGCTAGACGTGGGACAGTTGAGTTGGTTCTAGGGAAAAGTACTGGGAGAAAACTCATATTACATCGAAAAAGAAAGTGGGAGAAAATTCAGATATAGGATTAATAAAAACGAAAAATAAAGGAAGTGGTAAGGTCTATACAATGGTTGGACGAACGCAGCTTTATCAGAACCTTGTGTTGTTTCTATTATATATATGTAATAAAATTAGATACAAATATAAATATAAGTATATATATACTAGTATTATAGAAGGGAAAACATAGGTTCAGTTTTGCATTCTTATAAAAAATAGAACTATGTGTTGTCTTGCAAAAAAACATAACTTGGGATACTGATGTTATAGACAAGCTAGGCTGGGAGGCCCAGAGGCCGCTTGATACCTGCTAGACCCCCCAAAAAAGTTGAAACCTGCTAGATCAACTGTGTCTGCATGTTGTGGGTTGTGCGTGTCAAACAACGAAATCTAGGCCATGGACCTAGTGGGCATGGACTGTCAGCCTCTTGACGAACAGTTTTCTCCCGATTCCTCTCATTTTGTTGACCATATTGGGAATGACAGACGGTGGCACCGCGGCGAGAGCACCAAGGCGGAGGACGACGTCAAGACCACGGACTGGAACGAGCCGGAGCCAAGGAAGACATAGTCGGAGGGGAGTATGAGGGTTGACTTGTTCGGGTGCAGGGTGGGCCAATGGAGCTGCCGCCGCCGGAGATTGTGTGGGAGTAGAGGGATGGCCTGGCTAGTGCCATAGGCTAGGATGGGTCACCGAGGCATGAGCAACAGCACCACCAATTGCTCTAGGAAGAGGATGAAAGATTGAACAAAATAAAGAAATACAAATGGATAGATGCTTGGTCCCCTATGTACGAGACCTGCTGGGTCCACCTGAGAAGGGGAATATGTTGGGAGGAAGGAGATTCAAAGCATGGCAGCCTAGTGAACTAGTTACATACATAAGCAAAAAGCCACTAAAAAAGCAAATAGGTTAATGGGTTCTTAGACGAAATATTTCGGACAAAACAGATAATTATGACACATGGGCTAATTCATGAAACACTCAGATGATAAAGGTTCTTAAACAGATAAAGTTATCGGTGTTCTGTATGCGGGGGTACGCAGACTTGCCTACCTGCGGCCCACGGCGTGGCTCCATCGACGGCCTTGTATGACCCAGCTTCAGCATCAACAACTCAAGACCCTCGCATGGGCCAAGCCTTGCGAGGCGGACATCACCAAGACCTCCTAGGGGATCCGCCTCCACAGGTTGGCTCCCAAGGAGCAAAGATCTCTATGCAAGGAGCACCTCACGAGGCTCAGCTGACGTGAGCCATGACGACCAAGGTCAGGCGGGCGCTAGGCGGGCGCAGTGAACCAGTTTCCTCCTTGGTGCAAAGGAGGCAAACAGCAGGCGCGGAGTCCGTAGAAATCAGCCAAAGGTTTCCATTTCGGTGCAACAAGACCAAGATTGCCAGGACGGTAGGACGGAGGTCATTGCCGAGCCCATCGCAGCGTCATGACCAGAGGCTTTTGTAGGCGAAGACCACTTTAGTCAGGATAGGATGTACTTGTTGTCTCCCTTCAAATCTGGCCGTTGTGGGATCCCTTCCCGCCAACATTTGGAAAGAGGACCAAGGACATTATAAATAGGACCTAGCCACAATCATAAGGAAAGGGAGATCGATCGGATGCCTTCCACCTTCGCCATCTCACCAGCTCTCTTGATATCAAGAACACCTCACATCCTGAGGCTGTTCAACCATTGTACTAGTTCATCCTCGGCTCCTTGAGGCAAATCCACCACAAAGCAGGAGTAGGGTTTCACACCGCAAGGTGGCCTGAACCTGGGTAAACTGTTGTGTATTTTCTTCCCTTCGAGCTCGATGTGCTAGGCTGTGAGGTTTCGTGAGTTAGTAGGCTGGGTAGGTTGAGATCTCCACACGCACCCTAGAGTTCGAACCCCTCAAGGGTTGCGGAACCCGAAATCCGACATTTGGTGCCCCAGGTAGGGGTGCATCGGATCTTCTCTTCTGTTGATCGATCCACCGCTACTCCAATGCTTCCATGGCTGATGCACATCGGGCTCCCGCTAAGCGCCAGGCCGCGGTTGCTGCTCGCGTCGCTCAGACGACACCGGAGGGTGACGACTGTCCTCGTCGTCTTACATCACCAGCGGCTAACGCCGCCACGGGCCCAGCTGGCCACGAGCAACAAGCATCATCGCTGCACCCCTCCGTGCGCCTCGTTGGGTGCACCACCACTGCGTCATTGACTCCGGCTACTTCGTCCTACCACACGTGTCGTGGCCCGGCGAACGTGCAAGCTGCTCTACTCATGGAGCGAGAGCTCCTGCGTTACCGCCCTGTCAACAACTTCTACGAGGAGTGGCTCAAACGGATCGCCGAGATCGTCAGCGCCGCCGAAGACCCTACTGCGCTGGCCCACTCACTGCCTCAGCAGCCGCCTGCTGCAGGCGAGGTGGCTCACGGGGCGCCTCTGCCACCTCCGGTCCAGGGCGCCATCATCGAGCCGAGGCGGGCGGCACCACACCGCGGCCCGTAGCGTTAGACTCCTGCACGTGAAGAAGCAAGTTGTCAAGTGGTGTAGCGGCCCCAAGAAGATGCGCGTGCGCTTCCCGCACCTCCACGTCAAGACCATGTGCTTCCCGTGACAGTGGTGCGCGAGCACCGAGACCAAGCTCCACCAACCCGAAGGGCTCCCGTGACCACAGCAGGTTGCCGTGCGTTCACCCCGGAGCTGCGGTACGTCATCTGGCCAGGCAAGTTCAAGCCTGACCTTCCCCCACATTACGACGGCACCGCCGACCCCGCCGAGTTCCTGCATCTCTATGAGTTGAGCATCGAGGTGGCCAACGGTGATGAGAAGATCATGGCGAACTAGTTCCCCATGGCCCTCAAGGATGGCACACACTCTTGGCTCCTGAATCTTCCTGTGGGATCGGTCTCCTCCAGGGATGAGATGCACGACCGCGTCATCGCCAACTTCCAGGGCACTCGCGACCGCCCGCCGGCTGCGGGTGACCTATGATGCATCAAGCAGCAGCTAGGAGAAACCCTTCAGAAGTACATCTAGCGCTTCAACAATGTTTGCCTCAAGATCCCCAAGGTGTCGGATGAGGCCATCATCTCAGCGTTCACTGATGGCGTCCGCGACGTCAAGATGAAGGAGCAGCTCGCCATACATGAAGACCTATGCACAGCTCTGAAGATGTTCAACACAGCGAACAAGTGGGCGAGGGCTGAGGAGGGACGCCTCTCCCTCCTCGAGCTCCCTGATGCAGACCCAAAAGACAAGAAGGACAAGGCCAAGGACGTGAAGCGCAAGGGTCCAGCTGTGCTCGCAGTCGAACCCAAGATGAAGCATGGCTGCAATCACCCTGAGTCATCCAAGGGCTGCCGTCCGTACTGTGTCTTCCACAACATGGACAACCACAACACCAATGACTGCCAGGAGCTCAGGACCCTCCGCGACGGGCACCTCGGTCATTGCCCCGTGCGCAATGATCGAGGCTACGGCCGCGGAGGTGGCCGAGGTGGACAATGCTGGGACAGACGCGACCATCGTCAGGAGTGGCGCGACCAGCCTCGGGAGGACCGCTGGTAGGGCCAGCCTCACGAGGGCACCTGGAGGGATCAGCCTCGTGAAGATTAGCCTCAGGGAAAACGCTGGTCTTCCTCCACTGCCTCATCGGCAAGAAGGAACAAAGACCACCACCAAGACGAGGGGGCTGGGGGCTTCCAAGTGCCTCGCGCCATCGCATGCATCTTGGGCGGCACCTAGGCCCCAGCCTCTCATTGCGCCTTCAAGCAGTTCACGCGTGAGGTGAACGCAGGCCTCCCCAACCTCGAGGCAGCATGCCCGCTCAGGTGGTCCAAGTACGCCATCACCTTCAACTCCTCCTACCAGCTCAAGTGCGCGGCCGCAGCTGGCGCGCTCCCAATGCTCTGCTCACCCATTGTCAGCAACGTACTCATCACCAAGATACTCATCGACGGTGGGGTAGGGCTCAATGTTCTTTCTGTCCAGACGTTGAACAGGCTCCAGGTGCTGCACCACCAGCTCCAGCCTACTAAGCCCTTCTCAGGAGTAACCGACGGCTCCACGCATCCAATCGGGCAAGTCCGTCCCCCTGTCACCTTTGGCAAGCACGACAACTACTAGACCAATCCCTTCGACTTCGATGTCACTGACATTCGCCTACCGTACAATGCCATCCTTGGGTACCCAGCTCTAGCCAAGTTCATGGCGGCGATGCACCATGGCTACAACGTCCTCAAGATGCCAGGGAGTGGCGGCATCATCACGGTTGCTAGCGAGGAAAAGGACGCGGTGTGCTCTCTCGAGCGCGCCTACCAAGCTGCAGTAGTCGAGAACCCTGAAAACGAGGGCGGTGCCCTCCCTCCGGAGGTCGTCCCCCAGGACAAAGAAGCAATTGATGGGACAGGGATCTCAGGAGGAGGCATCTCCCGACGGTACCACATTAAGCCTCGCGTCCGTGGACGGGGTGCCTTCACCTATCACATAGGAAGGCGTGCCCAGCGACCCTCTCAGGTTGGGCTCGAGGGCTCTCCTCTAGAGGGCCTCTGACCTAGCCAACATCACGAGGGAGGCGCTCGGGCACCATGTGAAGGCGTGCTTCAGCACACACTTTCGAGGAGAGAGCACAGGGCGTGAGGTACCAGGCGCTCAGGAATTCATCAGCAAGGCAGTCAAGGAGATTAAAGAGACGAGGGCTCTGCAGGCGGCCGCCACCCACCACCAGGTGAGGCTCCTTGCCTAGGTGAGGGTAAGGAGTTCCACGTCTTCATCGACATCCCAGGGCTCAACAGGGCTGCATCTCAGGAGCTCTTCTGGCCGTTCCGTGTCGGCCAATGCGAGGGTCGCCCTCACAGCTACGTTAGCATGCCCTTCGGCCTGCCGAGCACGGCTGTTGCATTTCAGTGCCACATGTGGGAGGTCCTAGCAGCTCGGGAGGCTAGGCGCCAGGCGATCCTGGTGGAGATGAAGATGGATCCTCACGAGCCCACCAGGCCCCCAGACCTCCCGAGGCTCAGGGCCAGGGTGGCTCTTGAGGAACAACTTCAGCAACGCGCCTCCTGGTGCCCCGACATTTCTGCAGCAACGGTGCCAGGTGAAATCTTCTAGTTTGTTCAATTTGGGGGCGCCCCTCGGGCTGCACTATCCCCAAGTCACGTAGGTCTGTCCATGCGGCGTGTATCCTTCTTGCATCCATCAGAACTAGTTTACCTTCCTCTATGAGTTGCCTTAATATTATCAATTGCCAGTCTGGCGCTTCATCGCCAAGAACGTCTCACGCCCTTGCGAGCCCACCCACGACCGCCTCATGAGTAAGGACTGGCATGGCGTCTGTGCTCGGGTCCTTCCCTACAGCGTCTCTAAACCCAAGAGGCTGAGCTCTGGCTCGCGGGCCAGCTCCCATGTATGTCACCCCCCATGGCCCTTGGTGCCTTGTTCTCGCATGAGCTAATCACGGGCGGCTGAGTGAGGGCGCGCGGTCCGGTGCCTCATCAATGCGGGAGCCATGCACCAGTTGTTTTCTTCAGGATCTTTGCATGAGAAGACTGGGAACAACATCTATGCTCGGGTCCGTCCCTGCAGTGTCCATAAACCCAACGGCTGAGATCTGTCTGGTGGGCCTGCCCCATTCATGTCACCTCCTGGGGTCGTTAGTGTCTGGCCTTCTCATGAAATAACCTCAGGAGACTCACTCAGTGTAGGTTGCCTAACCATCTTGCAGGACTGACACAAGCGTTCCCAATCAAATTCAGGCACAACCCGCCTTGAGGTAGGACCTCGTGAGTCCCGCGCTGGCTCAAGAGTGCCCATACACACCTCCTCTAGACCTACCGTGCAAGCCATGTGTCAGGGCAGGCTGTACACGCCTCGGGGGCTCTCCTTAGAGGGAGCCCCCTACCATGCACCAGTGGAAGCACCATGCTCCGCGCTGGCGGTCGACACTGCCAAGGAGCGGCTATGCCCGTGCAAGAGCGGAAGCGCCATGCTCCACGTTGGTGATAAATAAGTGAGGGTGGCCTCGCCCGCAGCAACCTCAGGGAGCCTCCGAGCTCAGTGCTTAGCCTCACCGCGCTGGTCTCCCTTAGGAGGGTAGCGCGATTGGGCTGGGCACGGGGGCTATGATCAGGTCATGCCTGGTGTACACCACCCTGCCATGTCCCACGGACCTGGTCTTCGCGCGCCCCTCCCGAGCGAGAGCTCAGCGAGGAAAGGTATGATGGTCTGTCCGTACGTCAAGGGGGACTCCTGAGCATCGCGTCTTAGGAGCCTAACTGGCCACGTAGCCCCTCACCCCTTGGTCTCGTCCTGGCAATCCGGACGACCCAACGGCGGCTGAGGTATGTGCGGGGCCGGGCCCTGCCGACGCAGAACACCAAGGCCTACTCTCGCACTCCCTCCTTTCCCAAGCTGTTCGCACGTCAATGGGGACTCCTGAGAATCGCGTCTCAGGAGCCTAACTAGCCATGTAGCTCCTCACCCCTTGGTCTCGTCCTAGCGATGCGGACGACCCAGAGGTGGCTGAGGTATGCGCGGGGCGGGCCCTGCCGATGCAGAACGCCAAGGCTTGCTCTTGTACCTCCTTTCCCAAGCTGTTCGCACGTCAAGGGGGACTCTTAAGCATCATGTCTCAGGAGCCTAACTGACCTTGTAGCCCCTCACCCCCTGGCCTCGTCCTGGCAATCCGGACGACCCAGTGGTGGCTGTGGTACACACGGGGTCGGGCCTTGCCCATGCAGAATGCTAAAGCAAATGGAATAGAGATCACGAAACCTTAAGCAAATTATTACAAAACATATTGTTCCAAGCATAAATTCTTACACCTCCACGAGGCATGGTACATGTTGCATAATAAAACCAAGAAGAAGCACCACTACCGAGCCCCCTCTTCAGCCTTGGCCACCGCCGACGCCCACCTGTGGAGTCCCGTCATCCACGATGTCACCATCACCCTTGCCATTGGCCCCAGCCGCGGGACCAATGGCGAGGAACTTGTTCAGCAGGGCCTCCACCGAACCCTTCACGGCGTCAGCAATAGTGGCGTTGGAGTCGGGGTCCACGGGCTCGAGCAAGGCAGTGAAGTCGAAGCTGGCATCTTGGAGATAAGGGTCGCTGAAGGCGCGCGTCAGGGCTGAGGAAGGAGCACGTGGGCCTCACCTTCCACCATGGAGCCGAACCCGGTGACAACGCTCTCGAGCACTTCAACGAGCTCGGGAACCAGAGCGGCAGGGCTCTCCTTCGGGGCCACCACTGGCTCCTGGGGCTGGCTCCCAAAGAGTTCTTGCAGCGCCTTGCGGGACCTCGCCTCGAGGGAGAAAAAGGGGTCGCGCTCCATGGTGGCCGCCTTCTCGGCCTTGGCAAGGGACGCCTGGGATGACTCCGCCTCCTCCTTGAACTTCCCCAGGCGGCCGCGCTCCGTGGCCTGCTCCTGGGCTTCCTGCTTTAGCTCGGCGCCGTGATCAGCAACTGTAGCCTCCTGGGCCTTCAGCTTTTCCTCCCTCTCCTAGAGCTGACTAGCCTGGGCGGCCTTCTGGTCCTAGAGGGCCTTTAGTTAAGCTCGGCAGCGGCACTGCTCCAGCGCATCCTTGGCATCCTTCAGTGCCATGTCACACTCGGCAGCGGCTAAGCTGGCCACCTTCTGGGGATCCTCCACGGATACCGAGTCCTGAACCCAGGCCGCCCGGACAGACGCATTAGCCAGGAGCCACCCCGAGACCAGCTCTAGGCGCCCCGATGCCCTGTGCCGGTCCGGACCCCGAAGATCACCCTGGAGCTGGTCCAGCATGGAGCGGGCCTCCTCTAGGGCTCCAGATGCAGCGGAAGCACCATAGCCCGACGGCGTGGTGGGTGGAAGGAGAGGCGCTCCCGGCGCCAAGACTGGCAGAGCTGCAGCAGCAGGAAGGACCGGGGGCTCCGGAGGCCTTGCATCCTCAGCAGGCACATCGGGGATGCGCGCCGCAAGGGTCAGCCATGCTGCGGGGGCCCTTTTCTCCTGAGGCTCGTCATTAGAGCTTCGGGAGGGCGGTGCCACTGCCGATGTCACAAGAGCCACTGCGCCCCTCTACACAGGAGCCGCGGCAGCCGCCGCAACACGCTTGGCCTCGGCGGCCCCAACATCCCCCTTCTTCTTCTTCGCCACTGACTGGGGTCTGACACCAAATGAAGATACTAAGCACCATAGTGAAATCCAAGGGCAAGGCCAAGAAGGAGCACTTACGGGTCCGTGGCGACGTAGTTCCTCTTCAGGCTCAACAGTGCGGACTTCACGGGCGCGGGTAGTGCTGCGTTCTTGGGAGCAGACAAGCACGCACTCGGCACCGCGATGGATGTTGACGGCGAAGGGGGAGCACTGCCCTAAGGAACCAGCGCCGACCTGCCCCTCTTTAGGACCGCCCGCTTTGGCTTCTCCGAAGGGGTCCCTCCGGACCTCGTGGTGACCCCGGCAAGGCGAGCCAACTCCCTGACCGAGTGCGTGATACGTCTCCAATGTATCTATAATTTTTTATTGCTCTAGGCTACTTTATCTACTGTTTTGGACTATCTTGGGCTTTATTTTACACTTTTATATTATTTTTGGGACTAACCTATTAATCGGAGGCCCAGCCCAGAATTGCTGTTTTTTTGCCTATTTTAGTGTTTCGAAGAAACGGAATATCAAACGGAATGAAACCTTCGGGAACGTGATTTTCTCACCGAACGTGATCCAGGAGACTTGGACCCTGCTCCAAGGAACAAAAGAGGCGGTCACGAGGGTGGGGGGCGCGCCCCCCTGCCTCGTGGCCCCCCCGTTGCTCCACCGACGTACTCCTTCCTCCTATATATACCTATGTATCCCCAAACAATCAGAACAAAGAGCCAAAAACCTAATTCCACCGCCGCAACCTTCTGTATCCACGAGATCCCATCTTGGGGCCTATTCCGGAGCTCCGCCGGAGGGGACATCCACCATGGAGGGCTTCTACATCAACACCATAGCCCCTCCGATGAAGTGTGAGCAGTTTACTTCAGACCTTCGGGTCCATAGCTAGTAGCTAGATGGCTTCTTCTCTCTTTTTGGATCTCAATACAATGTTCTCCCCCTCTTTCATGGAGATCTATTCGATGTAATCTTATTTTTGCGGTGTGTTTGTTGACATCGATGAATTGTGGGTTTATGATCCAACTTATCTATGAATAATATTTGAATCTTCTCTGAATTCTTTTATGTATGATTGAGTTATCTTTGCAAGTCTCTTCAAGTTATCTGTTTGGTTTGGCCAACTAGATTGGTAGGTCTTGCAATGGGAGAAGTGCTTAGCTTTGGGTTCAATCTTGCGGTGTCCTTTCCCAATGACAGAATGGGCAGCAAGGCACGTATTGTATTGTTGCCATCGAGGATAACAAGATGGGGTTTTTATCATATTGCATGAATTTATCCCTCTACATCATGTCATCTTGGTTAAGGCGTTACTCTGTTTTTAACTTAATACTCTAGATGCATGCTGGATAGCGGTCGATGCGTGGAGTAATAGTAGTAGATGCAGAATCGTTTCGATCTACTTGTCTTGAACGTGATGCCTATATACATGATCATACCTAGATATACTCATAACTATGCTCAATTCTGTCAATTGCTCAACAGTAATTTGTTCACCCACCTTAGAATATCTATGCTCTTGAGAGAAGCCACTAGTGAAACCTATGGCCCCCGGGTCTATTCTCATCATATCAATCTCCATTACTTTATTACTTGCTTTATTTTTACTTTGCCTTTTACTTTTCACTTTGCATCTTTATACCAAAAATACCAAAAATATTATTTATCATATCTATCAGATCTCACTCTCGTAAGTGACCATGAAGGGATTGACAACCCCTAATCGTGTTGGTTGCGAGGAGCTATCGTTTTGCGTAGGTACGAGGGACTTGTGCGTGGTCTCCTACTAGATTGATACCTTGGTTCTCAAAAACTGAGGGAAATACTTACGCTACTTTGCTGCATCATCCTCTCCTCTTCGGAAAAATCCAACACAGTGCTCAAGAGGTAGCAAGAAGAATTTCTGGCGCCGTTGCCGGGGAGGCTCACGCAAGAGCAAGTAAACCATACCAAGTACCCATCACAATCCCTATCTCTCGCATTACATTATTTGCCATTTGCCTCTCGTTTTCCTCTCCCCCACTTCACCCTTGCCATTTTATTCGCCCTCTCTTTCCCAATCTCCTCCTCTTTTTCCCATTTGCCTTTTTCCTCGTCCGTCCGTTTGCTCGCGTGTCAATTTGCTTGCTTGTCGCGATGGCTCTACCTAGATTTGGTGACCTTCACCTTAAAAGGCTAGAGGAGATCGAAAGCAATGTCAGAAAGTTTATGGTTTTGCAATTTGAGCATAATAATTTCTTTAGAAACGAGCTTAAGTAACAAAAAAGTTTTATGAGTTATATGAATAAAGAACTCGATGATATGTCTAAAGAATTTGATGGCATCAGAGCCCAAATTGCTCATCTTGAAAAGATGACCGCCGAAATTTTGGATATGCAAGCTACCTTAGTCAATAAGATGGCCGCTAAACCGAATTCCTATGAAAATGAAGATGAAGATCTAAAAGTTATTGATGTGTCCCCCATTAAATCTTTGTTTTGCAATATGAATCTTGATGAAACTGGATATGATCTTGCTTTACCTAGAAGGTGTTCTAAGAATTCGGAGTTTCTAGATCTTGATGACGAAATTGATAAAAGGCGATTGAAAGAAATAAAAACCTAGATGTTGCTAAACCCCCTATTTTGGATCTCAAGGAATTTAATTATGAAAAATTCTCTTTAATTGGTTGTATTTCCTTGTTGCAATCCGTGCTAGATTCTCCTCATGCTTATGGTCAAAATAAGGCCTTTACCGAACACATTGTTGATTGTAACATCCCGATTCTCAGGATGTTGAAGAAAAAGTTTTCTAAAAATCAGGGTGAGAAAATTTCACTTGTTTTATTTGTTAACAAAGCTTAAATTGGACTTTTATAATTTGAAGGATTTAATTTGAACTAACGTGAACCTAAATTAAAATTTGAGTTTAGTTCTTTTCTTTTAGTCAGGCTTTATTTTCTCTTCTTTGGCATATTTAAATATGTGCCTTGAATTTTCTTTGGGTTACTAAAATTCGTTTGATTGTTCGAGCTTCTTTTCCTTCTCTAGATTTCCTAAAATGGAAATCAATTTCTTTTCCTTTTCTCAATCTCGGGCCAAATTCCATCGGACCATTAGATACGTTCTACCATTTGAATTGTCCACCTATCTTACTCATACTTTCCATCCACGCATACATTGTTTTTGAGACAAATCCACCAATACATGCATCTGTACATCTCTCTTCTCTTCCCTGGATTCATCCAATTGTTTTTGTTTTCTTTCTCAAGTCACATGGGCTTAACCCATCTATTTTTTCCCTCCCCTCCTCTCCACATGGGCTTCCATCCACTTGGCCCATCCAATGAACACCTCTCCTCCTGTACGTTCACAACTCCAGAAGGGGAACAACCAACACACACATACGAGAAGAGAAAACGCACACATAATAGGAAGCGTACAGGCATGATGGAAACTCCTCCTCTTTCCCTTTAATTGCTACCTTTACAAATATGAAGATACTTGCCCAGCTTCCAACGTCAACCCCAAGCGCTTCTACTTCCTCCACCCTCGCGTAAGCGCACACAGTACAGAGAAGAAGAAACGTTCAGCCACTCTCATGCCCTCCCCTCAACTCCCATAAATCTCAATCATTTTCAGTTTTGAAGATACCTAGACATCCACCACGATCTCCTTTCTCATTCCCAAGAGTCCTCATGCCCTCTCTCTTCCTCCTCTGCCAAAGAACCCTCACTGAACTTTTGAAGCTCCATGGACGCAAGGTTTCGATCCCGGTGACTCGGACCATCTCCATCCATGCCCTTGCGCCAGAAGGTTCCCCTGCACACCATGGTTCCATTCAGGAAAGAAGGAACATGTCCCGTCGATCACACCCGAAGAATTCAGCATGTTTGTCTACACTGTTCATCGAGTTCGTCGGATCGATTCGTCGCGCTCGGTGAGCTTCTATCCAATTCCTTTTGTGCACCTTCAAAATATCACTCAAGTTATATCCTAGACATCATGGTTCCTCCTATGTTTATCGTTGGTCGCGTTGATGCTATCCGTCACATAAACCGTAGGCCATGGTCATATTTCCATCGCTTTTGTTCATCGTTTGATCTTGACCACAATAGAAGAAATGTTTTATATGGTTGTAGCAATCCCGTAGTGGAGTTAGATTACTTGTTTGGTTAATCGAGTTTTATTATAGATTTTTGGTTGTTGTCTATTTATTAGTATGTTATTTTCTTGTGTTCAACATATGATATGTTTCTCATGCCCATAGTAACCCCATGGTGGAGTTAGATCGCTAGTTTCATCAATAGGATTTTAGTATAAATTTTGTTGCACGCATTCTTGCCCAAGATTGATTGAGGTTTGTTTGTCGGTTAAATTTTGTGTAAATATTTATGTTCTTGATATGTCTAGGAGTGCATGGTATTCACCTCGTAATTTTGGTGTGTCATGTCTTGCTTGATTTATTTATCGATTATAGTTAGTTAAAATTGTTTAACATGTTGTCTCACGTTGACATTTTCTTGGGTGCGGTGCGTAGTCATAGTATATGCCTTGTACAAGTTTTGTGAATTATTACCATGTATATGTTTATTGTAAGGATTATTTTATTAATTTATTTTAGTCGTATGTTGTCTTGTGTGATATTTTTGTGTAGCATGTTTCCCTATCTTATGCACGTACAATATTTGGTGAACGTTCGCCATGTTTATAGTTTTGTAGGATTATTCTAGGATTTGATTTGTTTATCAAAGCATGGAATATTTCATGTCTTATTTTAATTTTGTTTGTCATGGCGATGTTTAGATATGGTTTATATATTAATTTCCATCCATGCCGCATGCTTGTTTTATCGGTTTGAATCCGTGACATGCCTACGGTTGATATTTATATATATTTTTTCTATGTGTTGTTGAATAGTTCTCTTCATACTAGATGTCTATTGAAATTCCTTGTTATTTGGAAGTGACGACATTGTAGTTCGTTGCATAGAATATTATTACTTAGTTGTTACTCTTTATGATGTTATCCAAGATTACATGGTGTTAGTTCCTTTATACCATGTTGTAGATTTGTATTGCTATTTATAGGTTATGCTTGTTGCATATAATTTGATTTATTATTTCTTGTTAATTATACAAGTTATTTTATTTACCTAGGATGGTAGCTATGCATGCTTAGTTGCTTGACATGCCATGTTAGTACTTACTCAAGTAGAAGTCATATTTGGTTGTATGCCTACCATGTGTTTTATCATTGGTAGTTTGTACCTTACGTTCATACATTTGGTTAATGCTTACTTGGTAGATATATCATAGTGATTTGTTGATACCACACATTCTTTTATTTAAGAATTTCTTGCCTTATCAATATCGTGTCATGATGTTCGATTGTATAACTTGATTGCATAACATGTGTGCGTACCAATCCGTGTGTTGTATGATGCTTAGTTGTGTACCTTTTATATATTTGCAAGTGTATCATTACTACATAGAAATGCATGTCATGATCTTGATATTTGTGCTTCTATATCGCATGTTGATTTGGTTCATGAGATGATCTAGTTGTATACTTTCCTACGTGCTTAATATGTTTCCATGTTCTCATTTATCATAACTAGCATGGTAGGGTTGTATGCTAACGCCGTGCTTGATCTTTAGGTCACTTGTTATCAACTAGGTTATCTCATAGTTACACGTTGCATTTTATTAGTTGCATATTTTGGTATCTCGTGTGACGATCATCCATGCTTAGCATCATATCTGGTCTATTTTATTGTTTCATTTGTGGTATGCCTAAGTCTAGACATCAAGTCATGCTAGTGATCTTTCATGGGTTATTATGTTTGATGTGTTATAGTTGTACTTGTGTTGCTCTTATATGATTGACTTGTCTCATGTTACTATTATGAGTGTTGTATATGTGTTGCAATAGTTCATCGCATGCTTAGACTAGTTTATCTTTCATGTTAGTTGAGTTGTGTTTGTGGTGATATTATAACTGCTAGTGGTTATTGGTATTAGTCATTCTTTAGTAATAAGACCATATCCTAGGTTTAGTACATTATCATGATCACTCATGTGTGTGATGCATGCGTTATTCGTTGAGAGCTCTAGTGATGATATGCTCACATGCCTCGTGTGAAGATGTGTCTTGATTTATTTGTTTATTTAGTTTCGACCATAGTATTGGATTGGCTCTTTGCTATAAAAATACTTCTTTATAGTTTTATGATTGAGGTTTACACTTAGCTTACTGTTGACCATTATAAATATTTGGATTCATTCGAATATTTATTTGTGGTTGATCATTACTCTTAATCATATCATGTCTAGGATAGTCTTTCATCCATTTATTCCATGGGTTGTATTGTTTGTTGTTAATTGTTTGACAAACGAATTGATTTGATGTAGTGGATTTGGTCCTATTTTATTTTGATTGTGTTTTAGGGCTATACCTAGTTGTTGAATGATGTTTGATTGCTTAACTAGTATGGTCTATAATGTTGGTTTGGTCGTATTGCGCAACACTTGCTTTTCAGTTATTATATAGTTGATGTATATGCTTGGTTGCAACTGACCATTATAAATATTTAGATTCTATCGATCTAAATATTCATCGTGGTTAACTTTCACCTTTATCATGTCATGTTGAGTTTGTGTAGTTAAAATGCGTAGGATGATTCCATTCCATGAGTGTTGATGTCAATGTGTTTGTTATATGATAGTTTCTACATGGTTAGTAGAGATGTGTGGTGGGCACTACTAGTTCATAACAGAACTTTAGTCTTGATTGCAAAGCCTTCCTCAATCGTGTCAACTTAACCTTGTCCCTTCGTTGAATCATATCTCTTACCTTCCTATCATGCTACCTTGTTCTGGAATATCCATCTCGATCAATATCTTATCCATCCACTTAATTTGGTTTTGATTTGGATTTACTATTGCTTTGGTATTTATTGTTTGTCTTGTGCTATCGTTACAGTGAGTAGGGAGTGATGACGATGTTGGAGATGGAAAAAACCAGGTTACCGAAGAAGGACTCAACAACAAAGGCATGCCTCCTTCTTGATCATACTTATCGTATGGTTTACAAAATTGCATTGAGTTTTTATGGTTACTATATGCATGCTATTTTTAATTCTCATAGCTAGCATGTCGATTGACACATTAACTTGATCCGCTTGTCGCCTATTCATTTGACACCTGAGTAGAATTATAGTATTCCGGTAGAGTAGAAATGCTTAGCCATGCTTATCCTATAGGTGCTTTGTTGAATGACCTCTGAGTCATTGACAGTTGAAACGTATTGCTGAGCTAGGCCAGTTGGCCCTTGTTGACCCTCTCTATCCTCTTCTACTCTAGGTGAAACTTACCATCTGAATAATGGTGCGGGTGACAGCTGAATCAAGGATTGAAGGAGCGATTGGCTGCCCTTCACAAGTTGAAGGGGGCAATCAGTCGTCCGTGCCGCATGAGGCCTAATAAGTCTTGGATTTGAAGATTGTGATAATAGTACAGCCACATGCTATATGGGCACTGGCTTGGTTAATTAGTTAGTTCACTCTTATTGTCGTCATCGCCGTACCGCAGATGGGATAGCTGCCTTGCGAGGAGTATCCTCGGCACAAAAGGGGGGCCCGGACTGTGAACTGCGGTTACTTCCGTGTTGAAACCTAGTGGGATTGGCACAGTAAGTTTGGTCTAATGAAAGACCTCGTCACAATCTCCCTGCCGGTATACCAAATGGTGTACTATGCTAGCGACGGCTAGTGGCAATAAGTCGGGATTGTGTCGTGTGGGTAAAGTGTACAACCTCTGCACAGTGTAAAACTATTCGAATAGCCGTGTCCACGGTCATGGACAACACATGACTCTTTCTTGACGTACGTGACCTGTCTTGCTTATTCCCTCTTTACCCCTATTCTTGAAACCTATGAAGGACGTGAGTTGATTGAGGATCCTCACTTGAAGAAAGATATTATTTTGGAGATAAAACATGTTTTCATCTAAAACTGCTATATTCAACTACTTTATTTGTCAAACAAAATTAGCTTTATGCAAATGAGCCATACAACCTTCCTTTGAAGCCACATGTAGCTATTAGGTCCTTCCTCGTGGGAGGCATGTTGAGTACGTAATGTACTCATGGCAATAATTTTGTTAACAACAGAGTTCAATGAAGATGAAGGTGATGACTATGACAACTATGGCGATCCGTAGGAGTGAGGTCACGTGGACTACATCGACTGCCTGTGGCTGAGATGGAGTCACTATGCATTTTACTTTCTGCTGTTTTTTGATTGTAAATGTCATGAGACATTTCGCTAGGTATGTCTTGTGACAATATATATTTCTTGTAATACTTTAATGTATTATGCAATGATATCATTTCACTGTGTTTTCAACAATGATCCTGGGGTTGACAAATATACACAGGAGGGTTTGGAAGCTAATTCCAGGTTCTCACATTGATGCCTTGATGCAATCTTATGAAGAAACACTTGAGTTGAAAGTTTATATCCCTAGAAAACTCTATGATGAGTGGGAACCTACTATTAAAATTAAAATTAAAGATTATGAGTTTCATGCTTTGTGTGATTTGGGTGCTAGTGTCTCTACTATTCCCAAAACTTTGTGTGATTTGCTAGATTTTCGTGACTTTGATCATTGCTCTCTAAACTTGCATCTTGTGGATTCCACTATTAAAAATCCTATGGGAAGAATTAATGATGTTCTTATTGTTGCAAATAGGAATTATGTGCCCGTAGATTTTATCGTTCATGATATAGATTGCAATCCTTCATGTCCTATTATTCTTGGTAGACCTTTCCTTAGAACGATTGGTGCAATTATTGATATGAAGGAAGGGAATATTAGATTTCAATTTCCCTTAAAGAATGGCATGGAACACTTCCCTAGAAAGAAAATAAAATTACCATATGAATCTATTATGAGAGACACTTATGGATTGCCTACCAAAGATGGCAATACCTAGATCTATCCTTGTTTTTATGCCTAGTTAGGGGCGTTAAACGATAGCGCTTGTTGGGAGGCAACCCAATTTTATTTTTGTTTTCTTGTTTTTGCTTATGTTTAGGAATAAATAATCCATCTATCCTCTATTTATATGTGGTTTTATCTTTTAATTAGTGTTTGTGCCAAGTAGAACCTATAGGATAACCTACGATGATAGTTGATTTGATTCTGCTGAAAAACAGAAACTTTGCTCGCATGGATATAATTTTGTTAAATCACAAGAACGCGATTTTGCGTTGATTCTTTTTGATGCTGTTCAATAAACAACATTTCCAGGACTTCCTATTTTGGTAGGATTTTTAGAGTTCCAGAAGTTTGCGTTAGTTACAGATTACTACAGACTGTTCTGTTTTTGACAGATTCTGTTTTGCGTGTGTTGTTTGCTTATTTTGATGACTTTATGGCTAGTAAAATAGTTTATGAACCATAGAGAAGTTCGAATACAGTAGGTTTAACACCAATATAAATAAAGAATGAGTTCATTACAGTACCTTAAAGTAGTCTTTTGTTTTCTTTCTCTAACGGAGCTCACGAGATTTCTATTGAGTTTTGTGTTGTGAAGTTTTCAAGTTTTGAGTGAATTCTTTTGATGGATTATGGAACAAGGAGTGGCAAGAGCCTAAGCTTGGGGATGCCCATGGCACCCCCAAGATAATCCAATTACACCAAAAAGTCAAAGCTTGGGGATGCCCCGGAATGCATCCCCTTTTTCGTCTACTTCCATCGGTAATTTACTTGGAGCTATATTTTTATTCACCACATGATATGTGTTTTGCTTGGAGCGTCTTGTATTATTTGCGTCTTTGCTTGTTAGTTTACCACAATCATACTTGTTGTACCCACATTTTGAGAGAGCCATACATAAATTGGAATTTGCTAGAATACTCTATGTGCTTCACTTATATCTTTTGAGCTTGATAGTTTTGCTCATAGTGCTTCACTTATATCTTTTGAGCGTGATAATTTTTTGCTCTAGTACTTCATTTAGATCTTTTAGAGCACGGTGGTGGATTTGTTTTAAAGAAACTATTGATCTCTCATGCTTCACTTAGATTATTTTGAGAGTTGTTAATAGCATGGTAATTTGCTTAATATTAATATACTTGGTATTCAAGATATGTGAAACTTTCTTTTGAGTGAGTTGAATAATAAGATAAGTTTGATGCTTGATAATTGTTTTGAGATATGGAGGTGATAATACCAAAGTCATGCTAGTTGAGTAATTGTGAATTTGAGAAATGCTCGTGTTGAAGTTTGCAAGTCCCGTAGCATGCACGTATGGTTAAAGTTGTGTAACAAATTTGAAACATGAAGTGTGCCTGACTTGTGCATCCTTATGAGTGGCGGTCGGGGACGAGCGATGGCCTTTTCCTACCAATCTATCCCCCTAGGAGCATGCGTGTAGTACTTGATTTTTGATGACTTCTAAATTTTTGCAATAACTATATGAGTTCTTTTGACTAATGTTGAGTCCATGGATTATACGCACTCTCACCTTTCCACCTTTGCTAGCCTCTTCGGTACCGAGCATTGCCCTTTCTCACCTTGAGAGTTGGTGCAAACTTCACCGGTGCATCCAAACCCCGTGATACGATATGCTTTATCACACATAAACCTCCTTATATCTTCCTCAAAACAGCCACCATACCTACCTACCATGGCATTTCCATAGACATTCCGAGATATATTGCCATGCAACTTCCATCATCATCATCATGACATACATTACTTTTGTCATATTGCCATTGCATGATCATGTAGTTGACATCGTATTTGTGGCAAAGCCACCATGCATTATTTTTCATACACGTCACTCTTGATTCATTGCACCATCCCGGTACATTGCCGGAGGCATTCATATAGAGTCATATCTTGTTCTATGTTTCAAGTTGTAATCCTTATGTTGTAATCAATAGAAGTGTGATGATCATCATTATTAGAGAATTGCCCAAAAAAAGAGAAAGGCCAAAAGAAAAAAAGAAAGGCCCAAAAAAATAAAAAAAAATAAAAAGGGCAATGCTACTATCTATTTTTCCACACTTGTGCTTCAAAGTAGCACCTTGTTCTTCATATAGTGAGTCTCACATATTGTGCTTCAAAGTAGCACCTTGTTCTTCATGTAGTGAGTCTCATAAGTTGTCTTTTTATACTAGTGGGAATTTTTCATTATAGAACTTGGCTTGTATATTCCTACGATGGGCTTCCTCAAATGCCCATAGGTCTTCATGAGCAAGCGAGTTGGATGCACACCCACCAGTTTTCTTTTGTTGAGCATTCATAGCTCTAGTGCATCAGTTGCATGGCAATCTCTACTCCTCATGTTGACATCAATTAATGGGCATCTCCATAGCCCATTGATTATCCTCGTCAATGTGAGACTTTCTCCTTTTTTTGTCTTCTCCACACAATCCCCATCATCATATTCTATTCCACACATAGTGCTATATCCATGGCTCACGCTCATGTATTGCGTGAAGGTTGAAAAAGTTTGAGATTATTTAAGTATGAAACAATTTCTTGGCTTGTCATCGGGGGTATAGAAGTTGGGAACAACTTTGTGTGACGAAAATGAAGCATAGCCTAACTATATGATTTTGTAGGGATGAACTTTCTTTTGCCATGCTATTTTGAGAAAACATGATTGCTTTGATTAGTATGCTTGAAGTATTATTATTTTTTATATCAATTTGAACTTTTGTCTTGAATCTTTCAGATCTGAATATTCATGCCACAATTAAGAAGATTTACATTGAAATTATGCCAAAGTATCACTCCACATCAAAAATTCTTTTTTATCATTTACCTACTCGAGGATGAGCAAGAATTAAGCTTGGGGATGCCTGATACGTCTCCAATGTATCTATAATTTTTGATTGCTCCATTCTAGTTTATCTACTGTTTTGGACTATATTGGGCTTTATTTTCCACTTTTATATTATTTTTGGGACTAACCTATTAACCGGAGGCCCAGCCCAGAATTGCTGTTTTTTTGCCTATTTCAGTGTTTCGAAGAAACGGAACATCCGGTTTCGAAGAAACGGAACATCAAACGGAGTCCAAACGGAATGAAACCTTCGGGAACGTGATTTTCTCACCGAACGTGATCCAGGAGACTTGGACCCTGCTCCAAGGAACAAAAGACGCGGTCACGAGGGTGGGCCCCCCCCTAGGGCGCGCCCCCTGCCTCGTGGCCCCCCTGTTGCTCCACCGACGTACTCCTTCCTCCTATATATACCTACGTATCCCCAAGCGATCAGAACAAGGAGCCAAAAACCTAATTCCACCGCCACAACCTTCTGTATCCACGAGATCCCATTTTGGGGCCTGTTCCGGAGCTCCGCCGGAGGGGGCATCCACCATGGAGGGCTTCTATATCAACACCATAGCCCCTCCGATGAAGTGTGAGTAGTTTACTTCAGACCTTCGGGTCCATAGCTAGTAGCTAGATGGCTTCTTCTCTCTTTTTGGATCTCAATACAATGTTCTCCCCCTCTCTCGTGGAGATCTATTCGATGTAATCTTCTTTTTGCGGTGTGTTTGTTGACACTGATGAATTGTGGGTTTATGATCCAGCTTATCTATGAATAATATTTGAATCTTCTCTGAATTCTTTTATGTATGATTGAGTTATCTTTGCAAGTCTCTTCGAATTATCCGTTTGGTTTGGCCAACTAGATTGGTAGTTCTTGCAATGGGAGAAGTGCTTAGCTTTGGGTTCAATCTTGCGGTGTCCTTTCCCAGTGACAGAAGGGGCAGCAAGGTACGTATTGTATTGTTGCCACCGAGGATAACAATATGGGGTTTTTATCATATTGCATGAATTTATCCCTCTACATCATGTCATCTTGCTTAAGGCATTACTCTGTTTTTAACTGAATACTCTAGATGCATGCTGGATAGCGGTTCATTAGTGGAGTAATAGTAGTAGATGCAGAATCGTTTCGATCTACTTTTCTTGGACGTGATGCCTATATACATGATCATACCTAGATATACTCATAACTATGCTCAATTCTGTCAATTGCTCAACAGTAATTTGTTCACCCACTGTAGAATATCTATGCTCTTGAGAGAAGCCACTAGTGAAACCTATGGCCCCCGGGTCTATTCTCATCATATCAATCTCCATTACTTTATTACTTCCTTTATTTTTACTTTGCCTTTTACTTTTCACTTTGCATCTCTATACCAAAAATACCAAAAATATTATTTATCATCTCTATCAGATCTCACTCTGGTAAGTGACTGTGAAGGGATTGACAACCCCTAATTGTGTTGGTTGCGAGGAGCTATCGTTTTGGGTAGGTACGAGGGACTTGTGGGTGGTCTCCTACTGGATTGATACCTTGGTTCTCAAAAATTGAGGGAAATACTTACGCTACTTTGCTGCATCATCCTCTCCTCTTCGGGGAAATCCAACGCAGTGCTCAAGAGGTAGCAGTGCGCACCCGCATCATCGTCGTCGGAGAAGTCGAGGAGGAGGTCTCTCTGCCTCGGAGCAGAGGTCTCCCCATACCCCTCCTCTGTGGCTTTGGAGGAGGGGTCGCCGGAGGACAAGTCCACCAAGGAGGCGGCCGGCGGGGGAAGCTCCGTCGACACGAGCCCGCGGTCGTTGAAGACAGGCATGGAGGCGGCAATCTCCTCCCCATCTTCTCGGCAGTACAGCAGGAGGCAATCATCCGGAGGGCCGCTCGGGTCTCGGCTCCTCGTCGAGCAGGCTGTCTTGGTGCAGCCGGAGCTTGTCTTCTGGGCCCCCGAGCTTCCACAAGGGGCGGGAGCACTCCTGGAGCGGCGCCAGGCGCTGCGTCGGGAACTCCCTGACAATCATGCCCCCCGTCAGCTTCTCCTCCTTCAAGTCAGCCTCCATCTTCTTCATCAGCGGCCTCGCCTGCGGGTCGGTAATCTTCTCGTGAGACCACCCCTTCTCGGATGATGGGAGCCCAGTCGGCAGCTCCAGCAGGACATGGGAATGCTTGGCGTCCATGAGGACCCATTTGTTCCGGAGGTCGTCCACCTTATTCCCGGCGTGGGGAATCGCATTGCTGCCATTGGCCGCGACGAAGCCAACACACCCTGTGGGCTAGTGGTCGTTCACCCAAAAGGTAGAAGAAGTGGTAGAGCATTGCGATGGAAGGCATCACCCCCAGGAACTCCTCATAGTAGAAGGTGAAGATTGACAGGAGGAGAATGGAATTGGGATGGAGAAGGAGCGTGTGTATACCATAATGGTGGAGGACGGCGTAGAAGAAGCGGGAGAAAGGTGGAATCAGCCCTGCATGGACGTTGTGCAAGAAGAAGGTGTCGGTGTACAAAAGTAGGGTCTCTGCTTTTGACCCCTCTACTTGTGCACGGGCAGTCAGAGCCTCCCGCCACGGGCACGCATAACAGGGCAGGAAGGGAAGTCGGAGAGAAGCCGAAGGCACAGGACAAACGAAGCAACAACAAGGACCAAGGCCACAAAGATCAGATAGGCGTAGCAGGTTTCCCCGGCAGGGACCCTTGCCGGGGAGCCTCAGCAGCCCCGGCAAGACCCTTGCCGGGGCTGCCCGCCCGCTCCAGCCGAGGTGAGCCACCCTTGAGCCCGCCAACGCTCGACAAACGCATTGGGACAAGGCTCGGGAGGCACCTCTGTGGTGGCATGCATATCTTTGTGAAGACAAAGAATAGGCCAGATCAAATGAGGATAGGAAGGCAACCATCCTCATCAAAGAAACCCACAAGACCCCCAGCAAGATCCTTGCCGGGGAAGCCAGCGCGCCCTGGCAATACCCTTGCCGGGCCACCCGACAAGACCCTTGCCGGGCCACCCGACAAGGCCCTAGCCAAGCACACCGGCAGGGCCTTTGCCAGGCCCGAGCCAGCCAAGTCTTCGGCGCCATTCGCATGCAGCTACCGATCCAGCCAGCTGGGCATGCACCTACGTGGCAACATACAACTCTTCGAGGAGGCTCCACCATCGCGCCACCTCAGCTGCCTGCCTGCCTACATGGCACCGCATGCATCGCTGGCCAGGGCGCGTGTCGAAGCAAAGAGGAGCGGCGACGGACGGGACGGGCCTCACCCCCGTCCCCGATAAAGCAACGGGACACCTAAGCCTCACATTAAATGCGCCTTGTCCTGTAATACCAGCGATAAGCTCGCGACACTGTAGCACTTTCCACCTCCTGTGTGCCACTGTGGCAGCCCCTTTCGCCTATAAAAGGAGGTCCATGGCACACGGGAAAATGATTCAGCTCTTTTGAACTCCTCAACACCCAGAGCTAGTTCGAGAGCTCAAGAACACTAAATACATCCACCAAAGCAGGATCGTAGGGTTTTACGCATCTTTGCGGCCCGAACCTGGGTAAATCCCTTTGTGTTGTCTACTAATCCCGCTCTCCTCACGATCCCCGCGCCCCGCAACTGTAGAAGGGATTCCGGTGATCCCATAGGTGTCATTTCCCACCGACATCTTTGGCGTGCCAGGTAGGGGGCGCAATCATGAGGATCTGGTCTAGCAGTTGACCTAGCTTTTCTTCATCGCCATGGCTCCTAAGAAGAAGATGACCACGACGATCGGTTCGTCCGGGACCGGATTGGTACCGGCGCGGACCGGTAGCGGGCCAATCGCGGAGAGAACCCGTGGCACGGCCCGCGAAAATCTACATCACCCCAGTGGTCCCGGTCTGACGAGTGGCGGCGTTCGCACGCCAGGCGACGAGCCACCAGTCGCGGGCTCCGGAGGTGGAGTCGGGCCCCCCGCAGGCGGTGCGGGGCCCTATAGGGGCGCCGCCGTCCCGCCAGGCAGCGGCATGGCGACCTCCAAGACGCCAACACCGGCGCCCACGGCACGCTCCTCTCAGGTTGTGCATGATGAGCAGCGTCACCCTGCCGATGACCCTGCCCGCCACCCTGGGAAGAGCCCTGTGCGTCTATCACATGAAGAATAGAGCTAGCATGCGCGCCGAGGTGCTGATGGAGGTGGCGAGCGGCTGCGGAGCCGTGACGCAGCTCCTTCTAACGTGGTTAGGAGTCGAGGCGCATCGCGGTCCACCCAGCTTTCGCTGCCACCCACACCAGCGGAAGCCCTAGCGCGCGAAGCTGCTCCTCAATTTTCCTCCCGCCGTGGAGAAACTTGACGAATGGATGGCCACCGTCCGGAGCCTCGTCGACATCGCCAACAACGATGGGTTGCGGCCGGTGGGACCCGTCGGCCGTCACCCCGCCGGGCTACCACGTGCTAGTGGAGGCCATGCCGGTGGCGACGTGGCCACGGTGTACTCCCCACCTCCATCCCGACCGCCCCGGGCGTTGGTCCGTCACGGCGACGCTGGTGATGATATCTCCATTGCGTCGTCCGACCCGCGAACCAACCACGATCAGCGCCAAGACCTTCGGGAGCGGGCTCACGGGGACGCTCGAACTACGATCGAGTGCCGACGTGACGCGCGCCACCAGTCGGACAGGCGGGCAGGGCCCACTATGGACCACCCAGTGCCGGGAGGCTACGGTGGCCTACCCTACAAGGTGGGTTGTCCGGCTTTCACCCGTGAGCTGCGGCAGTTCCAGTGGCCCTTCCACCGTACACTCAAGCCCGACGTTGGTGAGAAGTACAACAAAAAGACTCACCCGTCAGAGTTCCTTAACATCTACACCATAGCGATGCAAGCTGCTGGGGCCCGCGACGATAAGGTGCTTGCCAACTACTTCCCGTTGGCACTCAAGTCTAATGTTATGTCATGGTTGATGCACTTGCCGGTGGATTCCCTCTCTTCCTGGACGGATCTGTGCCATGAGTTTGTTGGCGCCTTTACCAGAGGTCACCAAGCTCATGTCCAGGCGAGTGATATACACATCATCCCCCAGAAGGAAGGAGAAAACCTGCGCAAGTACATCCAAAGGTTTAGCCGAGTGCAGTACAACATCCCCGACGTTCATCCTGCCGCTGTGATCAGTGCGTTCCATCAGAACGTGCGCAATCGCAAGATGCGTGAAGAGCTAGCGATGAACAAGGTTAAGGATGTGGTCGAGCTCTATGTTTTGGCCGATCGATGCGCCCATGCTGAGGACGGAAGGAAGTTCCCTGACGAAGACGCCAGTGCGGAAACCGACTCCACGGATGACACAGCCACACCTGCAAAGAAGGGCCGACACCATAACAGGAAGCGTAGGAGCAAGACCGTGCTTGCCGTCAAGGGATCCAATGATACCGGCGCCACTAAGAAACCCAAGGCAAGTGACCCCGGCAAGGAGGTTGCCGAGTGTGCCGCTTGCCGGGCCTTGGCGGCCGCCGATAAGCCAGGAGGCTCCGACAAGCAGTATTGCAAGATCCACCGCACCAAGGGCCATGATCTCCAAAACTGCCGACAGGTAGAGCTGCTCGTTGAGAAGCAGAAAGCTGATTATGAGCGGCAGGACAAGGAGAAAGGCCAAGATTGTGCCGAGGGATCCGGCAAGAAACGTGGCGGCCAAGGAGGCCGCTGCGGCAAGGATAATCAGCAAGAGAGGCCCACCCGGGGCCGTGACAAGAAGCAGGAAGACGATGATCATGACAAGGACGACGAGTCCGGCGACCACGAGTATCAGAAAGCCACGGAGGCCATGTGCGTCGATGGTGGCGCCTCGCTGCATACATCCCACCGCCAACTCAAGCAGTGGGCACGTGAGATCACAACGGTGGAGCCATTGTTTGACGCAGGGAAGCCGCTGAAATGGTCCAGCACGCCCATCATCTTCGACACCGAGGACCACACTGACTGCACCACTGCGGTCGGGTGCTTGCCGTTGTTGGCCGTTGCGGTCAGAAGGCTGAAGATCCCTGATGGAGACCTCGGAGATGGGCACGTTCCAAGGGGTTAACCCGGGGAGGAGCCAGCCAAAGGGAAAGATCACGCTGCCCATGACATTCGGAGGCGAGCTGAACCACTAGATGGAGAGGATTGTTTTCGATGTAGCCAAGATCCCCATGCCTTACAACGGGATCCTCGGCCGCCCGGCGCTAACCAAGTTCATGGCGGCTTCACACTACACCTACAACATGCTGAAGATGCCCGGGCTGATGAACATCATCACTGTCCCCTCTGAAAAGAAAGATGCGCTGATTTGCACCGACCGACTCTACCGGGAAGCAGTTGCAGCAGCTGCCGCTAAGGCACCTACTCCTGCCGACAGAGCCCCAGGAGAGAGGAAGACCGGCGAGACCCCTCGCACACACTCCGGCAAGCGCACCTCTTCAGGGTGTTGTGCTTCCATTGAGAACGTGCCAGAGAGCTCCGCCGGCAAGGGCAACAAGTCTAGAGCCACACCACCAGAGACCAAGAAGGTGCCCGTCAAGGAGGACGACACGGGGGGAGCTTTTACTATAAGCTCCACCCTCGAAGACAATAGGAAAGCGAGCTTGTCACCTTCTTGCGGGCGAATGTCGATGTGTTTGCATGGCAAGCCTCTGATATCCCCGACGTTCCCAGGGAGGTGAATGAGCACCACCTTGCTGTCTGTCCTCATGCGCTACCTGTCAAGAAGAAGGTCAGGAAGCAAGCTCTGGAGAGGCAGGAGTTCATCACGAAATAAATCAGAAAGCTAGAGGCGGCAAGCTTGGTGAGAGGAGTACTCCATCCGACGTGGTTGGCCAATCCGGTAGTGGTGCGCAAGGCAAATGGGAAGTGGAGGCTATGTATTGACTACACAGATATCAATAAGGCATGTCCAAAGGATCCCTTCCTGTTACCGCGCATCGACCAGATTGTTGACTCCACGGCTGGATGTGACCTGTTATCATTTCTTGACGCCTACTCGGGATACCACCAGATCTTCATGCCGAAAGAAGACGAGGAAAAGACAGCATTCATCACCCCATGTGGTACGTATTGCTTTCTACCGATGCCTTTCGGGTTGAAGAGTGCTGGCTCGACCTTTGCAAGAGTAGTCCAAATTGGTTTTGAACCCCAGCTACATAGAAATATGGAAGCTTATATGGATGACATAGTAGTCAAAATCACGGACAAAGCACCACTTGTGCAAGATCTGGAGGAAACATTTGGGAACCTGTGAAAGATCAACCTCAAATTGAACCCTAAGAAGTGTGTCTTCGGTGTCCCGTCCGGAAAGCTTCTCAGGTTCTTTGTGTCCCAGCACGGGATTGAAGCAAACCCAGATAAGATCAAGGCCATCGAGCAGATTCAGGCAGCCAAACGGATCAAGGACGTGCGTCGGCTCACTCGTTGCGTTGTCGCCATGAGCTGGTTCATCTCCAAATATGCGGAGCGTGCCCTTCCTTTTTTCAAGATCTTGAAGAAGGCTCGGCCAGTGGAGTGGACCCTAGAGGCCTAGGCAGCGCTGCAAGACTTGAAGAAATACCTCTCCTCTACCCCAGTGCTGGTTGCACCCAAACCACAAGAACTGTTGCTGCTTTACCTAGCGGCAACAAATCAAGTGGTTAGCGCCGCACTAGTGCCGCAGAGAAGGATGGATGAGGAGACAGCAGCAGCGGCAGAGTGAACGGTTGGCATTCTAGAATTATCCCTGGCAGGGCTTGGTCCTGGAAAGACTGAGTCCCCGGCTGGTCTCGGTCCCGGCAAGGCTGGCACAGGCGCAACAGGACCCACGCAACTGGGTGAAGAGGCGCAGAATAAGAAAATGGTACAACACCTAGTTTACTACGTCAGCTCCCTCTTGCAGGGGGCTAGGTCGAGGTACTCAGGTGTGCAAAAGCTGCTTTTTGGCCTCCTTATGGCTTCGAGGAAGCTACGCCATTACTTCCAAGCGCACGAGATCATGGTGGTCACCTGCCTCCCGTTGCAATGGATAATGCATAACCCAGACGCAACAGGGAGGATCATGGAATGGGCCCTGGAGCTATCAAGTTTTGGTTTGAAGTTCGAGAGTACCTCGACAATTCAGAGCAGAGTCTTGGCGGAGTTTGTTGCAGAATGGACCTCGACGCCAGACGAAGAGGTACAGGAAACCACTCTCCCCAGCGAGGAAACGAGTCGCAACTGGATCATGTACTTTGATGGTGCCTTCTCGCTGCAAGGCGCCGGTGCTGGTGTGCTGCTTGTTGCACCCACCGGAGAGCACCTCAAGTATGTCATCTAGATGCACTTCTCTCGGGAGATGTCAACCAACAACACCGCCGAGTCAAGGGTTTGCTTGCCGGACTTAGAATCGCGGCAGACCTCGGAGTTAAAAAGCTCATCGTCAGGGGCGACTCATAGCTTGTCGTCAGGAAGATCAACAAAGATTATCAAAGTCCGTTGATGGAAGCTTACGTAGATGAGCTGAGGAAACTGGAGGGGCGCTTTGACGGTATACAGGCAGAGCATGTCCCTCGAGCGGAGAACGACATCGCCGACTACCTATCAAAGCGCGCTTCCCTCAAGTTACCTATGGAACCAGGTACTTTTGTGCTTCAGTTAACCCAACCATCCGTTGAGCCGTCGACTGGGCAGAACAAGCGGAGGAAGTTAGGCCCCGGCAAGCACTTCCCCACCGAGCTCCCCGGAGCCGCCGGCGAAGATGTTGCCGCGGATGCCGATCCTGCCACGGGGCAACCGACTCCGGCAGGACCTCAGGTCATGGCCGTGGAGGCGGCCGCTCCCGTGGTAGAAGAGATTCCTTTGGTCCTTGTCGTCGAGCCATAGGCTCCGGCATGGGCACAGCTATCGTCCAATTCCTTCAAAAAGGAGAGATTCCTGAGGAGCAGGAAGAGGTAGAAAGAGTAGCCCGCCGGTCTGCTTTGTACCAATTTGTTGATAAGGTATTGTATAGAACAAGACCGAATGGGGTGAAATTGATGTGCATCTCCCGGGAAGAGGGACTAAAGCTGTTGGCAGAGATACATGGAGGTATATGTGGCTCCCACATAGGGTCGAGATCCCTTGCCAGCAGGCTTTCCAGCAAGGTTTCTTTTGGCCCACCGCCCTCTAGGATGAGATGGAGCTAGTAAACAAGTGTGAAGCGTGCGAGTTCCATTCAAAGAAGCTCCATCAACCAGCTCAAGCCCTTCAAACTATCCCTCTCTCCTGGCCCTTCTCGGTCTGGGGGCTCGACATACTAGGCCCTTTCCCCCATGCTGTCGGGGGCTTTGAGTACTTGTACGTCGCAATCGACAAGTTCAAAAAGTGGCCAGAGGTTGAAGCAGTGAGAAAGATGACAACGCAGTCAGCCATCAAGTTCTTCAAGGGGCTAGTGTGCCGTTTCGGGGTACCCAACAGGATCATCACCGGCAATGGCACACAGTTCACAAGCCACGCCTTCATGCAATACATTGAGGATCTCGGTAGCAGGGTCTGTTTTGCTTCCGTGGCACATCCACGAAGCAACGGCCAAGCGGAGAGGGCAAATGTTGAAGTCATGCGAGCCTTAAGGATGAGGACTTTTGACAGGCTGCACAAGAGTGGAAGGCGCTGGATTGATGAGTTGCTGGAGGTTCTTTGGTCGACCCGAACGACGCCAAATCGAGCAACCGGCCAGACACCCTTTGCCCTGGTTTACGGGGCAGAAGCAGTTCTCCCCACGGAACTCATATACGGGTCACCACGAGTGCTCGCTTATGATGAGCTTGCGCCAGAGCAGTTGCGCCAAGATGACGCGATGCTCCTTGAGGAAGATTATCTCCGAGCGGCTGTGAGAGCAGCGCGCTACCAGCAAGCCTTGTGCCGCTACCATAGCAGCAAGGTTCATGCCCGGAGCTTTGAGGAAGGCGACCTTGTTCTTCGGCACGTTCGGTCGGACAAGAATTCAAACAAGTTGACGCCAAAGTGGGAAGGCCCTTATCGGGTAACACGAGTCACCAGGCCCAGCGCAGTCCAGCTGGAGACCGAAGACGCCATTCTAGTGAGCAACTACTGGAACATCGAGCATCTTCGCAAGTTTTACCCATAAGGCGCGGTTGCCGGGCCTCCCGGCAAGCCACCCTTTTGTACAAGCCTTGCCATCAAGGCATGTAACCCTTTGTACAAAGCCAGGTGCAGACCCTGAGCATGAATAAACGAAGCACTGGCGCCCTAAGTTATAGCATGCATGCTAGGTTGAGTCTCTTCCTTGGTTAGGGTTGATAGTGCTTAGCGGCGGCTAACCCCTAGCTTAGAGGTCGAGTGCGCGTCTCTCTGTTCTTCTCTGTCTTCTTTGGTTCGCAGGGCACATAAGTATTCTTGTCGAGCTATTTTGGTAGAAAGGGAACGGACCGGCGTCCGGACCCCGGCAAGCCAGAGTTGCCGGGGTCTGCAAGAACAAAGATCCATCCGCGGCAAGCCAAGGTTGCCAGGGGCTGCAGATCCAGATAAGTTCTCTATCCTCTATCGTGCATTTCGTTATGAACTGGGATACGTGAAACCCCGTTCTATCTCTGAGCTACCATGCTCCCCCTTTTCGGCACCCAAGGATTATCCCTTGGGTCTGGATTTGGTCGTAACCACGGCAGCAAAGAAGAGGAACGAGGGGCCTAAGCCTACCTCGTCCCTGCCTCCGCCAGGAGTGTGAGAAAGGTCGAGTGAAGTGGGGAAACGGCAAGGCCTGTTGCCGGGCTAGAAAATGTTTGTCTTAAAGATAACAAGTATTCATTCCTTGTCGTGGGTTCCTCCCGTGAACGAAAATCCCGGCAAACATCCCGTACAGGTACAGTTCATACGAAATGAAAAACATGAACAAGGGGATTACAAGTTCTAAAATTGACAAAGGCCCGAAGGCTTACAAGACTAAAAAGATATAAGGTGCATGTAATCCCTTTCTTGTCCCTCTCCTCAGGAAATGGAACAAGAAAGCAAAAGGGCAAAAGGGGCGCCTAGGTGAGCTACGAGTGGCAGAAGACCCCAAGAGAACATCTCGGTGGCCTTCCAAGGGCTGGATGGTGATGGCGGCGCCGGAGGCAGAGCTCGAAGATGAGGCAGCAGGACATCAATACGCGACGAAGGCGTTGGTGCCCGCGTACTCCGACTTGACTGCCTTGCCGCCTGCCCTCTTCCTCTTCCGCAGCCTCCCAACGCCAGCCGCCCAAGGAGACGACCCCGAGAAGTTCAAGGAGCCGACAACACGGATGATGGGGTCGCCGGTGCCGCTCGGAGCGGCGCCCGACACCTAGTCAGACCCGTCATCGTGCTGGCTGCTGACCTCGTCGTCACTGCCGTTGCTTTCCTCGCCACTCTCGCTTGAGGAGGAGTCTTCATCGTCGGAGGAGCTCTCCACGCAGCACCTCACGCGGGTCCCGAAGTGCCCGAAGATCTTGACGGAGAGGAGGCCGCCCTCCATTAGTTTGAAATGGAGAGCGAGCCCATCCGTCAAGCTGTGGAGGCAAGCGAAGGTCTTCCCGGTGAAGATACATGATGTGAGGGGCGGGGAACTCGACGTCGGCCCATGTGCCACTGTTCCCACAACCCCTCATGTGCAGCCGCAGTGCCTGTGGCGTATCCAGCTCCATCTCCCGCGCAAATGGAGTCGAGAGGCGAAGGCGACGGCGTGGTGGATGGCGCAGCCTGACGAAGAATTCGCAGGGGTTGTCCCCGACGTGGCCGTCCATCGGAATAGGGGCTGCTGGAGGAGGCGAGGCTGATCTGCCGCCCCGTCCTCCTCTCCCTCGGGCACCATGACGACCTTGACCTCGCCCCTCCCCCTTCCTCTAGCGGCCGGCTCCGCTGCTACAAGCTCTTGGGGAGGAGCGATGCGTTGTCTGGCCAAAACCCTCGCCGCCAGCGATGAAGCGTCGCCACGCCTCCTCGCCATGGCAGAAGAAGAAAGGAAGCGGGAATGGGGAGGGGCGCTGTTCCTCCCGCTTTCCTCTTTATAAAGGGGCGGGGGCGAGACTCGGCCGCCCCCTCTTGTCCAATCCGGCCTCTTGAAGTGACAGCAAGCGGGGTCGTCGACCGCCCTCCCCGCTCCATTGAAGGCGCGTGGGAATCGACCCGCACGCGCGTGACTAGCCATGTCCCGTGCGCCTGTCATTCGCTCTGGGTTACGCATGCAGCAAACATGGCACGAGGGGCAGGCGCAGTGGGACGCATGGAATAACGGTTCCCGAGCGAGGGCAGTAAATGGGAGGCGGCCGTGTGGTCTCAAAGAAACACGCAAGCCGCCTCTTTACTGTCCACCACAAGGTGACGCCAGCATGCTTCCGTCATGCGCGCGCGCACGACCCCCACGTCGCGCGTTCAACACGGGGCGTGGGGAAGCGCGGCGGAAAGAACAGTGGCCGCGGTAAGAATCCGCCCCAACTGCGCGTGCACCGTTCTGGGCCTGGCCCAACAACGTGCAGCGCTTATGTGTGGCCTAGGCCCGGGGGCTCCTGTCGGTGTAGAAAAGTAGGGGCTCTGCTTTTGACCCCTCTACTTGTGCACGGGCAGTCAGAGCCTCCCGCCACGGCCACGCTTAACAGGGTAGGAAAGGGAAGTCGGAGAGAAGCCGAAGGCACAGGACAAACGAAGCAACAACAAGGACCAAGGCCACAAAGATCAGATAGGCGTAGCTGGTTTCCCTGGCAGGCACCCTTGCCGGGGGAGCCTCAGCAGCCCTGGCAAGACCCTTGCCAGGGCAGCCTACCCACACCAGCCGAGGTGAGCCACCCTTGAGCCCGCCAAGCTCAACAAACGCATTGGGACAAGGCTCGGGAGGCACCTCTGTGGTGGCATGCAGATCTTTGTGAAGACAAAGAATAGGCAAGATCAAATGAGGATAGGAAGGCAACCATCCTCACCAAAGAAACCCACGAGACCCCCGGCAAGATCCTTGCCGGGGAACCCAGCGCACCACGGCAAGACCCTTGCCGGGCCACCCGACAAGGCCCTCACCATGCGCACCGGCAGGGCCACAGCTAGGCCCGAGCCAGCCAAGTCTTCGCCACCATTCGCATGCAGCTACCTACCCAGCCAGCTGCGCAGGCACCTACGTGGCAACATGCAGCTCTTCGAGGAGGCTCCATCACCGCGCCACCTCAGCTGCCTGCCTGCCTACATGGCACCGCATGCATCGCTGGCTAGGGCGCGTGTCAAAGAGGAGCGGCGTCGGACGGGATGGGCCTCACCCTTGTCCCCGATAAAGCAACGGGATACCTAAGCCTCACATTAAATGTGCCTTGTCCTGTAATACATGCGATAAGCTCGTGACGCTGTAGCACTTTCCACCTCCTATGTGCCACTGTGGCTGCCCCTTTCGCTAAATGGAGGTCCATGGCACACCGGAAAAGGATTCGCTCTTTTGAACTCCTCAGCACCTAGAGCTAGTTCAAGAGGTCAAGAACACTAAATACATCCCCTAAAGCAGGATCGTAGGGTTTTACGCATCTTTGCCGCCCGAACCTGGGTAAATCCCTTTGTGTTGTCTACAAGTCCCGCTCTCCTCACGATCCCCGCGCCCCCACAACCCTAGAAGGGATTCTAGTGATCCCATAGGTGTCGTTTCCCACCGACAGAAGGGGTAGAAGGTGCTGTCCGCGGGTTCCGACTCGGCGGAGCCAAGACGGAGCACCGTCTCGCCCCCTTCGCTGCCCTCGCTTTCCGTCAAGAGAAGCGCGGTATGGAGCTTCTCCTCGGCGATGGTGGGAGGGAAGTTCCCCCAGCGGACTCGCTCCGCCAGAGGGCAAAAGTGCTCCTGCCCAAGTTCCGCCTCAAGACGGCGGAACATCGTCCCGAAAATCCTCTCCTTATTTTTTCTTGGTTAAAATGACTTATATACAAGAAGAGGGGCACCGGAGGTGGGCCAAGGAGGGCACAATCCACGAGGGCATGCATGGGCTCCCCGGTGCGCCCAGGTGGGTTGTGCCCACCTGGTGGGCCCCCTCTGGTAGTTATTTGCTCCAATAATTCTTATTTATTGCATAAAAATTCCTCATGAAGTTTCAGCTCATTTGGAGTTGTGTAGAATAGGTAGCCTAACGTTGCTTTTTCACGTCCAGATTTCTAGCTACCGGAATTCTCCCTCTTTGTGTGAACCTTGCATATTATGAGAGAAAAGTCATTAGAATTACTCCAAAAACCAGTATTATGCATGAAAGACATTATAAATAATAGTAGGAAAACATGATGCGAAATGGACGTATCAGCGTCCCGGCCTGCCTCGCCGGAGCGCCCTGGCTCGCAGTAAGCCACACCTGGCCTCGAGCATGCGGGTCCCAAGTTGGTGGGGACAGACCATGGTTCAGACCACAACATGCCTAGCCAACCTCGCCGTGGGTGCCCGAACCCCCTGCGGCCTGGAGGCCTCGTGCCGACGCGCTCAGCCGGGCCTCCATACTATGGTTGCCACTGGAGCATGATCTACCTGCATTCCAAGGTTAGTGGAATATATTCTGGAGAGACTTGTTACGAGCGGGGGTCGTGACTGTCAATGAAGCGGCCAGGGGTGGCCCATCCGCTCTTGAAGGGCCCGGGCCTCGCGAGATCTTGATGGTCCTGACTGCCGGGCCCCCATGGCTGGCAAGCTCGATCCCGGCCTCCACCACGCGGTGAGCACTGGTGGCGGGTTGGGTCTAGCGGTGGTCACCGCCTCGAAGTTAGCCCCGGTCTCTTAGGCCTCGTCAACTATCATCGCCGCCGCCAGGCCGAGCCGGCTAGGAGGTGACCCTTGGCGGTGATCCGTCCTGACCGGTGCCTGGGGAGGCGCCTCTTGAGCTGGAGGGGAAATACGGCTCGTGATCCTGTCGCCGCGGGTCCCTTTAGGTCCTCTCCTAAAGGATGAGCAGATGTAGCACAGGCAAGTGCGGACACAGGGCGAGCGCCACGACCCTGGCAGGGAGCGGGGAGGCTCTAGGCCCTCGAAAGCAGCATCGAGTAGCTAGGCAACCCAGTCGAGCCAAGCATCATAGTTACCATCGGTGGGACGGTAGTGCAGCAGCTTCCGCGCCACGAGGAGCGCATCTTGAGCGTTCATAGGACCATAATGAGCGTGGGAGGACGTCGCGGCAGGGTTGAAGGAAGGTGCGGTGGGGCGACCGCCATTCTACGTGAAAGGTGGCAGCGACAGGTTCTGTAGTTGACGAGCACTAGTGCCTGCAGCTATGCCGTCCATGAAGCGAGGGGGCGGCGGGGAACACTACGGCCGAGGGGTGCTGCCACGGCAGCACGAGCGGCCCAACACTCAGTGCGAGCTCAATGAGCGCTGGCCATGGGTGGGGTGGAGCGTGGGCAGGGCGTGGTCGATGAAAAATGGAGTTTCGACACACCCCCTACTTGCCATGCCAAATGTCAGATTCAGGGTTCTGCAGGCCCAAGAAGGCTCAAACTCTGTGGCGTGTGCGAAGATCTCAACCAACTCAAGCCACGAGCTAGCCATCCCATGGCCAAGCTACGTCGAGTTCGCGTGTGTGGGGAAGGAGATGGACACGATAGTTTACCCAGGTTCGGGCCACCTTGTGGTGTAAATCCCACTCCTGCTTTGTGGTGGATTGGCCTCGCGAGTAGGTTTTGGCATGAACTAGTATAGTGGTTGAGCACCTCGCGAGGGCTCAAGAGGTGCGCGGTGGAATGGATCCGATCCCCTTCTACGATGGTGGCTAACCTATATTTATAGTGGCCTCGGTCCTCTTCCCTGAAAACTTAGGCTGGAACGGATCCCACAATGGCGAATCCAAATCGGGATAATAAGTACATCTAATCCTGACAAAAGGTAGTCTTTGCCTGCAAAGCTCTGGTCGTGACGCCGTGGTGGGATCGACAGTGATGTCGGTCCTGCCAAGCTTGTGGTCTTGGTCAGTGCACTGAAATGGAAAGCTTTGGTGATTCCTCGGGAACCCACGTTTATCCTTGCTTCCTTAGCAACGAAAGGGAAACTGCATCCTCTACGTCTGCTGGCACCCGCCTGGCCTTGGTCGTCATGGCTCACATCGTCGTAGCCTCGTGAGGTTGGGTACGTGCATACAACTCTCTGCTCCTCGAGAGGCAACCTGGGAGGCCGCCCCTCTAGAGATCCTGATGTTGCCCTCCTCGCAAGGTTGGGTGCCCCAGCGAGAGTATTGTCTTGGAGGGTCTTGCAGCTGGGCCGTACCGGGCCATTAACGGGCCCATGCGCTGGGTCGCAGGCAGCCAAGTCTGGGTACCCCCGATCCTAGAACACCGACACGCGTGAACAAGAAGTGTGTCTCATGCGGATGAGAGAGAAAAGATAGAGTTCATGGGATGAGATCCGAGGCCATTGAAGGAGGATGGATTGGGGCTTATAGAGAGTACTTCAGCAACTGGGGTGGTGATTCTGTCGTCTTCGAGCATTTCTTCCTCTATCTCAGTCCCGGTTCTAGCTAATTAGAGAAGAAGGGGAGGTTGTCGTTCTGAGTGAATTGATTCGAATTTCAAATAAGGAGTTTCTTTGCGGTGATTATGCCCTCAGTGTGATTACATCAAGAGTTACTCGCATTAATTTGGGGGCAGATTCTGTGAGCGACCCGAGCCTTGCTGCGCTTCCAATTACCACCCAGCCCAGCCCGAAGCCACTTGGGGACAGCAAATACAAGGAAGGTAGGTACGCACAACTTGGCTTGGACGGATCGGGTGACTTCGACAGAGGCATGGCTCTGGCTTAGGATTGGCATTGTCATCTTCGTATGTCTCTAGTGTCCACCTTTCTTTCAAATTTGAGAATTGTAATCGCATTCATGTCAATTAAGTGAATTTGTATTGAGATCATAACATTCAGTATTCACAAACATAGACCCTTGTGCACCAATGCTTCCACACAAAAAATGCCACTAAGATTCATCTTCCACCCCACCATGACTTCAATCCGAGCCATTGTTGAAGAGTGTCCAAGGATGAAGGCGGTGAGCGAGCTCAAAGAATTTACAAGCTAATGAAAATAAATAGATTTATAGGACATGTAGATAATCAACCAGCTGATCCCGGCGTGGGATCAACTATTTCCCAAGCTGTTTGATTGGCATTATGACCGTTTGATGAAAACTCCAACTTGCTCTTTTCTTTTCTCGTCTCACAAACGCATGCATGACCACGTCAAATCCGATGCTTTTATTTTTAACTTGCTCATTTCGCATAGCCGATACGACTAGCCGCCAGCATAGCAGCGTCCCATGGCCTTGCGTGCTGCAGCACAACACCCTCTGTGCTATTAGTGGTAGTCGCCGCTGCAACGACGTGAGCTACTTCAAAGACCAAGGCGAAGCGGCTGTTGTGTACGTGGGATGACGCACTGCAAGCTGAGACAATGTGTTGTGAGGGTGGTCCAGCTGCTACGGGCGTCACTATGAGGCTGCAGGCAAGGTTGCAACATCGGACGATGGTATCTATGACATCCTACTGCTTCAAGGACTGCGGCAATGCTAGGAGTAATTGCTGTGACGCGGTGATGATGCGACTACATGCTTCAAACGCCTATGGTGTACTTAGATAGTCTCGGCGATGTTGTGATAGCATCCCAACTGCTTCGATGATGCAGCGATGATCGCGCCGTTGGCACGATGATTTGCTTGAACACCCATAGTGTGCTTCGACAACTGCGACAATGATTCGACGACATGCTTTGATGGTCACGGTGATGCTAAAAGGCATGATGTGACGGCCATGGCGATGACATCTGACTGCTTCGATGAAGTTGCGACGACCATGGTGTTGGTACGCCAACATGCTTCAAACACCCCATGGTGTGCTTCGACGGCTGCAACAATGCTTCAATGACATGCTTCGATGGCCGCGGTGGTGCTACAAGGTGACGACCGCGGTGATGTCACAACATCATGCTTCTATTGCCCGTGTTGTGCTCTGACGGCCGCGATGGTTATGTAACATAAAATGGCCGCGGTGATGCTGTGATGGCATACTTCAAACAATCATGGTTAGGTTGCAACATCGTGCTCCGACAACCGTGAATCCGCGACGATGGTACAACGGCTGCTTCGATGATGCCGCTACGACGAGTTTCACAGCTGCGGCTGTGTTGCGATGACGGGCATGGTTTCTTGGAGGATGCCAAGCTATCCACGACGATGTGACAATGGCGGCCTAGATGCTCCAATGATGTTGTGATGGCATGTTTCGAAGACGGTCGCGGTGTCAAGGACCCTACTGTGAACATTAGCAACCATGACTCGATGAGAGTTTACTAGTATTGAATGAAACCAATAGCCATAATCAGCATCGAGGAATATGGTGTTGTAGTATTTGAACCATCACATATGTAGTTACCTAGCGAAGCACTGCGTGTGAGGTACGTGTAATAAAGATCGTTTAAAATAGGCAGTCGCTGGGATGCTACAATATGTCACGGACTTGGCTGCCTTCACGCATGTGGGAGACAGGACACCCATGCCACACGACCGCATGGGATTGGATGGCACCAGACACGGTTGACAAAGAGAAGAAATCATCCGACTTATTTAAAATGTTTTCCTCTATATAAATACGGCTCCTTTAGTTTAAGGTTCATGGCGGAGAACTCACACAACTTGGATCAGAAGTGGGCGGAGTACATCTCCCTCACCCCTGACCTCGTCATCCTCGATAATCAAAAGTGCGACATTGTTGTGGTATCTTCAATTTCATCTATGGAGCACTCGATCATGCACCCATGTGTCCCGAGCAGCGTCATATCTACCGACAATTTCCATGAGCCGGAGACTACGGCCTCCTCCTCCCACACCACTGATACATCCATTTTGCATTCATGTTTTTATATTGATATTCATTTCATTATGGGTTGTTATTACACATTATGGTACAATACTTATGCCTTTTTCTCTCTTATTTTACAAGGTTTACACAAAGAGGGAGAATGGCGACAGCTGGAATCCCGGACCAGAAAGGTGCAAATCTTAGCGTCCTATTCTTCACAACTCCAAAAGTCATGAAAATTCATGGAGAATTATTTTAAAATATATAAAAAATATTGGGCAAAGAAAATACAAGAGGGGACACACCAGGTGGCCACATGCCTGGGGGTGCGCCCCTAGGGCTTGTGGGCCCCCTGGCATGTCCCTGTGCCCATCTTCTGCTATATGGAGGGTTTTGACCTGTAAAAATTCATAAGAGAACTTTTGGGACGAAGCGGTGCCGTCTCAAGGTGGAACTTGGGCAAAACCAATCTATGGCTCCGGCAGAGCTGTTCTGCTGGGGAAACTTTCCTCCGGGAGGGGGAAATTGAAGCCATCGTTATCACCAATGATCCTCTCGTCGAGAGGGGGTCAATCTCCATCAACATCTTCACCAGCACCATCTCCTCTGAAACCCTAGTTCATCTGTTTTATCTGATCTTTGCCTCAAAACTTCGGATTGGTACTTGTAGGTTCCTAGTAGTATTGATTACTCCTTGTAGTTGATGCTAGCTGGTTTATTCGGTGGAAGATCATCTATTCAGATCCTTGATGCTATTAAATACTCCTCTAATTATGAACATGAATATGCTTTGTGAGTAGTTACGTTTGTTCCTGAGGACATGAGAGAAGTCTTATTATAAGTAATCATGTGAATGTGGTATTCGTTCGATATTTTGATGAGATGCATGTTGCCTTTCCTCTAGCGGTGTTACGTGAACATCGACTACATGACACTTCACCAAGATTTGGGCCTAGTTGAAGACATTGGGAAGTAATAAGTAGATGATGGGTTGCTAGAGTGGCAGAATCTTAAACCCTAGTTTATGCGTTGCCTCATAAGGGGCTGATTTGGATCCACATGTTTCATACTACAATTAGATTTATCTTAATTCTTCTTTCATAGTTGCGGATGATTGCGAGAGGGGTAATAATAAGTGGGAGGCTTGTCCAATTAAGGACAACACCCAAGCACCAGTCCACCCACATATCAAATTATCAAAGTAACGAACGTGAATCATATGAGCATGATGAAGACTAAGTTGACAGTAATTCCCATGTGTCCTCGGGAGCGCTTTGCATTATATAAGACTTTGTCCAGGCTTGTCCTCTGCAACAAAAAGGATTGGGAGACCTTGCTGCACCTTTTTTACACTTGTTACTTGTTACTCGTTGCAAATTATCTTATCACAAAACAATTTGTTACCGATAAATTCAGTGCTTGCAGAGAATACCTTGCTGAAAACCACTTGTCATTTTCTTCTACTCCTCGTTGGGTTCGACACTCTTACTTATCTAAAGGACTAGATATATCCCCTATACTTGTGAGTCATCAAGACTCTTTTATGGCACCGTTGTAGGGGAGTGAAGCGCCTTTGGTAAGTTGAATTTGGTAAGGAAACATTTATATAGTGTGCTCAAATTTACTGTCACTTGTTACTATGGAGAATCATCCATTGAGGGGTATGTTCGGGGTATCTTCACCCCGACCGAAAGAGCAAAGAGTTTACCCTCAACCTACTAAACCTACTGAAAATATTTTTTATGAAATTCCTTCGGGTATGATAGAGAAACTGCTAGCTAACCCTTATGCAGGAGATGGAACATTATACCCTCATATGCATCTAATCTATGTGGATTATTTAAGCTTGCAGGCCTTCCCGAGGATGAAGTCAAGAAGAAAGTCTTACCTTTATCTTTGAAGGAGAAGGCATTGATATGGTATAGGCTATACTATGATATTGGTGTTGGAAATGTGCCCTAGAGGCAATAATAAAATGGTTATTATTATATTTCCTTTTTCATGATAATTGTCTATTGTTCATGCTATAGTTGTGTTATCCGGAAATCGTAATACATGTGTGAATACATAGACCACAACATGTCCCTAGTGAGCCTCTAGTTGACTAGCTCATTGATCAATGGATGGTTACGGTTTCCTGACCATGGACATTGGATGTCATTGATAACGGATCACATCATTAGGAGAATGATGTGATGGACAAGACCCAATCCTAAGCATAGCACAAGATTGTGTAGTTCGTTTGCTAGAGCTTTTCTAATGTCAAGTATCATTTCCTTAGACCATGAGATCGTGTAACTCCTGGATACCATAGGAATTCTTTGGGTGTACCAAACGTCACAACGTAATTGGGTGGCTATAAAGGTATACTACAGGTATCTCCGAAAGTGTCTGTTGGGTTGGCACGGATCCAGACTGGGATTTGTCACTCCATATGACGGAGAGGTATCTCTGGGCCCACTCGGTAATGCATCATCATAATGAGCTCAATGTGACCAAGTGGTTGGTCACGGGATCATGCATTATGGAACGAGTAAAGTGACTTGCCGGTAACGAGATTGAATGAGATATTGGGATACCGACGACCGAATCTCGGGCAAGTACCGTACCGATTGACAAAGGGAATTGTGTACGGGATTGATTGAATTCTCGACATCGTGGTTCATCCGATGAGATTATCATGGAGCATGCGGGAGCCAACATGGGTATCCAGATCCCTCTGTTGGTTATTGACCGGAGAGTTGTCTCGGTCATGTCTACGTGTCTCCCGAACCCGTAGGGTCTACACACTTAAGGTTCGGTGACGCTAGAGTTGTAGAGATATTAGTATGCGGTTAACCGAAAGTTGTTCCAAGTCCCGGATGAGATCCGGTACGTCACGAGGAGTTCCGGAATGGTCCGGAGGTAAAGATTTATATATAAGAAGTCCAGTTTTGGCCACCGGCAAAGTTTTGGGGGTCACCAGTATTGTAGCGGGACCACCGGAAGGGTCCCGGGGGTCCACCGAGTGGGGCCACCTATCCTGGAGGGCCCATGGGCTGAAGTGGCGTGGGAACCAGCCCCTGGTGGGCTGGTGTGCCCCACCCAAGGGCCCAAGGCGCCTAGGGTTGGAAACCCTAGGGGACCGTTGCCCCCCCGAGGGGCAGCCGCCCCAGGCCCCCCCCCCTTTAGATGGGATCTCCAAGGGGGCATGCGCCCTCCTAGCCCCTATATATAGTGGAGGGGAGGGAGGGCAGCCGCACCCTAAGCCCTGGTTCCTCCCTCTCCCTCCCGTGACACCTCTTCCTCCTCCAGTAGCGCTTGCCGAAGCCCTGATGGAATCCCGCTGCTTCGACCACCACGCCATTGTGCTGCTGGATCTCCATCAACTTCTCCTTTCCCCTTGCTGGATCAAGGAGGAGACATCTCTGCTCTGAACATGTGTTGAACGCGGAGGTGCCGTCCGTTCGGCGCTAGGATCATCGGTGATTTGGATCACGACGAGTACGACTCCATCAACCCCGTTCTCTTGAATGCTTCCGCTCGTGATCTACAAGGGTATGTAGATGCACTCCTCTCTCTCGTTTCTAGATGACTCCATAGATTGATCTTGGTGATGCGTAGAAAATTTTAAATTCCTGCTACGATCCCCAACAATTGGGACTTGGAATTACAATCGATTGAAATTGGAATTCATCAGAAGTTTTATCCTATGCATCTGGTTCATCGTGATCGGAATTATATATATTTTTTGGACTCATGAAGGAGAAAGTATCGCTCAAGCTTGGGGGAGGCTTAGGTAAATATTATATACATGCCCCAACCATGAGCTCTCAAGAGAAATTATTATTCAGAATTTTTATGGTTGGCTTTCTCATAATGATCAATCCATGCTCGATACTTCTTGTACTGGTTCTTGTATGAAGAAGACTATTGAATTCAAATGCGATTTATTGGAAATAATTAAACTCAAGTCTGAAGATTGGGAACTCGACGAAGGTAAGGAGTCAGGTATAAAACTTAAGTTTCATTGTGTTAAATCTTTTATGGATACCGATGCTTTTCGTGAATTTAGCACTAAGTATGGACTTGACTCTGAGATGGTAGCTTCTTTCTTTGAATAATTTTCTACTCATGTTGATCTACCTAAGGAGAAGTGGTTTAAATATCATCCTCCCATTGAAGTAAAAGTAGTAGAACCCATTAAAGCCAAAGAGAAACTATTACTTATAATGTTGATCATATTGTTCCTACTTCTTATAAGAAACCACCTTTTCCTATTAGAATAAAGGAACATACTAAAGCTTCAGTTGTGGTTCGTAAGGGTTATACTAGAACACCTACACCCCCTGAACAAATTAAAGTTGAACCTAGTATTGCTATGGTGAAAGATCTCTTGGTCGATAATATTGATGGGCATGTTATTTATTTCTATGATGAAGCTGCTAGAATTGCTAGACCCGACGATAAAGATAAACATAGACCTGTTGTTGGCATGCCTGTTGTTTTTGTTAAAATAGGAGATCATTGTTACCATGGCTTATGTGATTTAGGTGCTAGTGTAAGTGCAATTCCCTTTATCTTACACCAAGAAATTATGAATGATATTGCACCTGCTGAAATAGGACATATTGATGTCACCATTAAACTTGCCAATAGAGATACTACTTCACCAACTGGGATTGTTAGAGATGTTGAAGTCTTGTGTGGGAATATAAAATACCCTACTGATTTTGTAGTTCTTGGTTCCACACAAGATGATTTTTGTCCTATAATATTTGGTAGACCTTTCTTGAACACTGTTAATACTAAAATAGACTTTAAGAAAGAAACTGTTAGTGTAACTTTTGGGGATGTGTCTCATGAGTTTAATTTCTCCAAATTTCATAGACAACCCCATGACAAAGAACTGCCTAATAAAGATGAAATTATTGGTCTTGCTTCTATTGCTGTACCTCCTACTGATTCTTTAGAAAAATATTTGCTAGACCATGAAAATGATATGTTTATGAATGAAAGAAAGGAATTAGATGAAGTATTCTTTGAACAGATGCCTATTCTGAAACACAATTTGCCTGTTGAGACTCTTGGAGATCCTCTACCCCCCAAGTGTGATCCCGTGTTTGATCTTAAACAATTTCTTGATACTTTGAAATATGCTTATCTTGATGAGAAAAAGATATAACATGTTGTCATTAGTGCTAATCTTTCAGAACATGAAGAAAAGAGATTATTGAAAACTCTGAAGAAGCACCATGCCGCTATTGGATATACTCTGGATGTTATTAAGGTCATTAGTCCCACTCTATGTCAGCATAAATTAATATGGAACCTGATGCTAAACCTGTTGTTGATCACCAGCGACGGTTGCATCCTAAGATGAAGGAAGTGGTAAGAAATGAAATGCTAAAGCTTCTGGAGGTAGGTATTATTTATCTTGTTGCTGATAGTAGATGGGCAAGTCTTGTTCATTGTGTCCCTAAGAAGGGAGGTATACCAATGTTCCTAATGATAAAAATGAATTGATTCCGCAAAGAATTGTCACAGGTTCTAGAATGGTAATTGATTTTAGAAAATTAAACAAAGCTAGTAGGAAAGATCTTTATCCTCCACCTTTTATTGATCAAATGCAAGAAATATTATCAAAACATACACACTTTTGCTTTCTAGATGGTTATTCTGAGTTTTTTTTGAAATACCTATGTCACAAGAGGATCAAGAAAAAACTAGTTTTACATGCCCTTTTGGTACTTCTGCTTATAGACGTATGACTTTTGGTTCATGCAATGCACCTGGTACCTTTCAAAGATGTCTGAGTCCTATATTCTCTGACTTTTGTGAAAAGATCATTGAGGTTTTAATGGATGATTTCTTCATTTACGAAACTTCTTTTGATGATTGCTTAAGCAACCTTGATCGAGTTTTGCAGAGATGTGAAGAAACTAATCTTGTCTTGAATTGGGAGAAGTGCCACTTTATGGTTAATGAAGGTATTTTCATGGGGCATAAAATCTCTGAAAGAGGTATTGAAGTTTATAAAGCTAAAGTTGATGCTATTGAAAAGATGATGTGTCCTAAAGATATCAAAGGTACATGAAGTTTCCTTGGCCCTGCTAGTTTCTATAGGAGGTTTATTAAAGACTTCTCTAAAATTTCTAGGCGTCTCACTAATCTCTTGCAAAAATATGTTCCATTTGTTTTTGATGATGATTGTGTAGAAGCATTTAAAAAACTTAAGAAAGTCTTGATTTCTGCACCTATTATTCAACCACTTGATTGGAACTTACCCTTTGAAATTATGTGTTATGCCAGTGACTATGATGTTGGTGCTTTTCTAGGACAAAGAGTTGATAAGAAATTAAATGTTATCCATTATGCTAGTAAAACTCTAGATGGTGCTCAAAGAAATGACGCTACTACTGAAAAGGAATTTTTAGCAGTTGTGTTTGCTTGTGATAAGTTCAGATCTTATATTGTTGATTCCAAAGTTACTATTCACACTTATCATGCTGCTATTAAATATCTTCTGGAAAAGAAAGATGCTAAACCTAGACTTATTAGATGAGTTCTCTTGCTACAAGAATTTGATTTATATATTATTGATAGAAAGGAGCTGAGAACCCCGTAGCAGACAACTTGTCTAGGTTAGAAAATGTTCTTGATGACTGATACGTGTCCGTCATATCTACTTTTCCTAATGCTTTTCCTCTTATTTTGGACTCTAATTTGCATGATTTGAATGAAACTAACCCGGACTGACGCTGTTTTCAGCAGAACTACCATGGTGTTGTTTTTGTGCAGAAATAAAAGTTCTCGGAATGGAATGAAACTTTGCGAGGATTTTTTATACAATAAAAGAGAATTTCTGGAGCCAAGAACCACCGGAGGGGGGCACCTGGGTGGGCACAACCCACCAGGGCATGCCACCCCCTCCAAGCGCGCCCAGGTGGGTTGTCCCCACCTGGTGTCCACGCACACCTTTAAATGAACACTATAAAATCCTAGTTTTCCAAAAAAATGAGGGAGAAAGAATTATCGGATTTCACAAGATAGAGTCACCTCGTCTTTTGTTCTTCACCGGGAGGCCAGATCTGTAGTCCGTTTGGGGCTCCGGAGAGGGGGATCTTCGATCTTCATCATCACCAATACTTCTCCATCGCCCATTCCATGATGCTCCCCACCGAGAGTGAGTAATTCCTTCTTAGGCTCGCTGGTCGGTGAGGAGTTGGATGAGATTCATCATGTAATCGAGTTAGTTTTGGTAGGGCCTGATCCCTAGTATCCATTATGTCCTGAGATTGATGTTGTTGTGACTTTGCCATGCTTAATGCTTGTCACTTTAGGCCTGGGTGCCATGATTTCAGATCTGAACCGTTTATGTTATCACCATTATATCCATGTTCTAGATCCGATCTTGCAAGTTATAGTCACCTACTACGTGTTATGATCCTCCAACCCCGGAGTGACAATAGTGTGGACCACTCCCGGTGATGATTGTAGTTTGAGGAGTTCATGTATTCATCATGTGCTAATGCTTTGTTTCGCTTCTCTATTAAAAGGAGGCCTTAATATCCCTTAGTTTCCAATAGGACCCCGCTGCCACGGGAGGGTAGGATAGAAGATGTCATGCAAGTTCTTTCCATAAGCCCGTATGAGTATTTACGGAATACATGCCTACATTATATTTATGAATTGGAGCTAGTGTCGTATCACCCTAGGTTATGACTGTCTCATGATGAATATCATCCAACGAATCACCGATCCAATGCCTACAATTTTCCTACATATTGTTCTTGCTAAGTTACTACTGCTGCTACTGCTATCGTTACTGCTACAAAACCATTGCTATCACCGTTACTGTTATTGCTAGTGCTACCATTACTATCATAACTATCATATTATTGTGTTACTGATCACTTTGCTGCAGATAATTAATCTTCAGGTGTGGTTGAATTGACAACTCAGCTACTAATACTTGCAAATATTCTTTGATTCCCCTTGTGTTGAATACTCTACCCTTGAAAATTGTTGCAATCCCATATACTTGTGGGTTATCAAAACCTTTTCCTGGAGCCGTTGCCAGGGAGCATAGCTATATTTGTTGAGTCACTTGGGATTATTATGATATTATCACTATAAAGAATCTGAAGGATGCTAAGACTAAGATTTTTCCCTCTAAGACGAGGGGAGGTAAGGAACTACCATCCAGCTCTGCTTTAGATTCATCTTCTACAAGTAAACTTGCAACACCACCACATGCTATTAATTCTGATATGTCGCAAGTTGTTGATGATGCTACTTCTGCTATGAATGCTACTCATGATGATGTTAGTATCTTGCTTGATGAGGATGTGCCGCTAGGTGAATTTCTTGATGAACAAATTGCTAGAGTAAGACAACATGATATTATTAAAACTGATGATGAGCTTGAAACTAAAAATCTTGAAACGCCTACTAGAACTAGCCCTCCTAGATATGAATTGCCAAAAGTACCAGAAGGTTATGCTATGAGTGAGGAGGCAACTAGAGATATTCTTGCTTGTAAGGATAGAGAGGATCTAGATAAATTATTAGGCAAGTATAAAGAAAGATCTACAAATGCTAGAATGAAATGTGTGATCCTAAGTTTGCTACTTCACCTATATTTATTAATGATAAGGATTATGAATTTTCTGTCGACCCAGAGATAATTAGTTTGGTTGAACCTCATCCTTTCCATGGTTATGAAACGGAAACTGTTGGGGCACATCTTACTAAGTTGAATGACATAGCCACCCTTTTTGCTCATGACGAGAAAATTCTCTATTACTATATTTTCAAGTAATTTCCATTCTTATTAAAGGGTGATGCTAAAGCTTGGTACAATACTCTTGCTCCTGGTTGTGTGCGTAGTCCCCGGGACATGATTTATTACTTCTGTGAAAAATATTAACATGCTCATAAGAAACAAGCTGCCTTGCAGGAAATATTTATCTTTATGCAAATTGAAGAAGAGAGTCTCCCACAAGCTTGGGGGAGGCTTCTCCAATTGCCTAATGCTTTGCCTAATCATCCACTTAAGAAAAATGAAATACTTTATATCTTCTATAATGGACTAACCGATGCTTCTAGGGATTTCCTAGATAGTTGTGCTGGTTGTGTTTTCAAGGAAAGGACTATTGGGCAAGATAAAGAATTATTGAATAACATATTGAAAAATTATGATGATGGGACTCCTCCTGAAACACTGCTTAAACCCACTCTGAAGAAGAGGGGTATCTTATATCTCAGTCCTGAAGATATGCAAGAGGCAAAGAAATCTATGAAGGAAAAAGGTATTAAAGCAGAGGATATTAAAAATTTACCACCTATTGAAGAAATACATGGGCTTTAAGAACCACCACCACCTAAGGTGGTAGAGGTAAATTCTCTAATGAAATTCAATGATAGTGATCATCCTCATAATAAACATCCTAGCGAATGCCTTTATGAGTTTGATAATTACATTAGAAAGCAAGATCACTTCAATGCAAATGTTATGAAACAAATTAAATACAATTATGATATGATTGCCCGTTTAAGTGACTTGTTATTTAGAATCTAAAATGATGTTAGATGTGTAGGAAATCAAGCCCCTATGGTTCAAACTCAATTAGAACAAGTTGCTAAATCTCAAAGAGAGTTGCCTGTGAAATGAACAATAATATAAGTGATTTTCTATTAGAGTAGCAAATAGAGGAGGTAAAATGACTCAGGAACCACTTATCCTGAGGGACACCCAAAGAGAATTGAACAAGACTCTCAAAGAATTAACATTGATGCACCTAGTCCTTCGAAAAAGAAATAGAAGAAGAAAAATATTAGGACTTTGCATGCCTCTAGTGATCCTGAAGTAGAAAAACCTCCTGACAATGATAATGAAGTTTCTATCTCTGATGCTGAAACTCAATCAGGTAGTGAACACTCACCTTCTAATAATGAAAAATATAATGATGAGGTTCATGAAGATACTCAACCTAATAATAAAGAACCAGACGGTGATGTGTAGATAGAACCAGCTGTTGATCTTGATAACCCACAACCCAAGAATAAAAGATATTATAAAAGAGACTTTGTTGCTAGAAAACGTGGAAAGGAAATAGAACCATGGGTTCAAACACCGATTCGTTTTCCACCTAAGTCAACTAAAAAGCAAGATGATGAAGAATTTTAATGCTTTGCTGAAATGCTGAGGCCAGTCTTTTTGCGTACTCGTTTGACTGATATCTTAAAAATGCCTCCCTATGCAAAGTACATGAAAGACATCATCACTAATAAGAGAAAAGTTCCGGAAGCTGAAATCTCCACTATGCTTGCTAATTATACTTTTAAGGATGGAGTACCTAAAAAACTTGGAGATCCGGGAATACCAACTATACCTTGCTCCATCAAAAGAAACTATGTGAAAACTGCTCTATGTGATTTGGGAGCTGGTGTTAGTGTTATGCCTTTCTCTCTATATAAAAGACTTGATTTGAATAAACTCACACCTATTGAAATATCTTTACAAATGGCTGACAAATCAACTGCCATACCTATCGGTATTTGTGAGGATGTGCCCATTGTTGTTGCTAACTCTGACTGACTTTGTTATACTTGAGATGCCCGAGGACGACAATATGTCGATTATCCTTGGTAGACCCTTCTTGAATACTGAAGGGGCTGTTATTGATTGCAATAAAATCAAGGTCACTTTTCATATCAATGGTAATGAGCATACGGTGCACTTTCCGAAGAAACAATTCCAAGTGAATGGTATTAATGTTATTGAAAAATCTCCGACAATCACTATTGGAAGTTTTCAGCTACCTCTACCTACTGTTAAAAAGAAATATGAAATGCTTACTATTGGGGACATTCATATCCCCGTTGAGGTAACTTAGCAATTGATAAAAGTTCTTCGGTTTCATATTAATTGAAAGTGGTTGTTAATAAGACTTGATCAACCTTATTAATGCATCATTTTTGAGAGGTATGAAGTTGATGAATTTAGTGAGCACTACCTTCTGTCCCTGCCTTTTGTTTTCAGTTTTTAGTAGTTAAATAAAATAAAATGCCATGATTTGTCTGTTTTCTGAGTTTTTCGTGCAATAAAAAATGACCAGTTCTCAGAATACTTTGAAATTTTAATACTTTTTTTAATATTTAAGACTTTTTGCGGCAAATAATATCAGAGGGGGGTGCACCAGGTGGGCACAACCCACCTGGGCGCGCCAGGACCCTAGGCGCGCCCTGGTGGGTTGCGGTCCCCACGTGGGACCCTCACTTACTTCTTCTTCCCACATCACCACATTCATCCAGAAAAAAATCACCATTGCTCTCTCTCGTGTTCTTGCTCCTGAAACCGCTGATTTCGATCTCTCTGCTCGAAGCTCCGTTTTTGAAACTGTTTCAGGGAATTGTTGCTTGGTATGTGACTCCTTCATGTGTCCAATTAGTTTTTGCTTTATTGGTTTATATTTTGAATAATTAGCTACTCTTGGTGCTGCTGTAGTTGAGCTTGCATGTTGAATTCTTAGAGTTATAAGTAGTTTGAATGCTTTCTATGGCCTCTATACATCCCTATGAGTAGTTGCTATCATTCTTATGAAGTTTTGTTAACAAATTTTTGTGACTCAAAATTTTCAGAAAATTGTACACGAACATTATGAACTTCTTTGGAAGGAGTTCTTCGAGGAGGAGATCCTCGAAGGCATCCTCCAGTAGCAGCTCCGTTCGTTGGTCTTATGTTGAACCGAGTAAAAAGTCCATTCGAGATGCCACCACCAAAACATGCTTATGGCCATGCAACGATTATATGATGAGTGTGAGCATTAAGGAGGAATTTGAGCAATATGTTCACAATGCCGATCTCGGTCCCTACATTTCAGATAAGTGCGACCAACATCGCATCTTCACTCAATCATTTGTCAAATATTTAATTTCCATCCCCGTGAGTCTAGGGTGTCATTTAATTTGTATGAAAACACATTAACCATATCCTTAGAGAGATTTGCTCACCCCTGCAAAATTCAATTCTAGGGTTCGCTCGATGAACTGCCAAGGTATGAGTTTGAGATATTCTTGACTAGTCTTTGCTATGCTGAGACTAGGGGAGTGACACAAGGTAGAATAAAGAGCATTCATTTTCCTGAATCTAGTACTTTGCATTATTTAATGGAAAATGTATTGTAGGAAAACAAGATTGTAGTATAGTTTGTGCTCCATATTTGAGCCTCACACACACCGCTCTGAAAGGTGACAAAAGTTATAACCTTGGAGCGATTGTTGCACGTAGGTTCCAACACAACGCTGGTAGTGTATATTTTTATGGTGGAATTTATGCCACATGCTTAGCAAGAGAGCTGGGTGTTTCACCTTTTCCCTATGATCCTATTTTACCAACACAGTACCTAGACTTTGATGCTATGAAACTTCATAAGATCCTTAAAGGAGATCCCCATAATTTCACTTATAATTTGTGGTTTAACAAGGACTCCGTGGTGGATACATATTTGCCTGCACCTGTCCTCTTTAATGTTCACAACAGGGCAAGATATTATGTTCTTGAGAGCGAGGCCCGAGCTCATAACACAGTGGTTGTGGCTGCATGGCGGGCTGAGGCATCCACACCAAGGGCCTCCATGGGCTACCACTCTGACCATTATGTAGGCTACTAGCTGATTACTAAGTAAGGCCAAAATCCTAAGCTTGGGGGAGTACGTATTCCCACCGACATTACATTCATGTTCACACATTTCATTCCATTTATTGGTGTTCACACTTTTTCATTGTATTATCCATGCTAATTTATTTTTTGCTTTCTTCTTGTGTATTTGAGAAACTTTGAGAAAATCCAAAAATATGTTCCTTGCTTCTTTTTGTTTTTTCTTCCTAGTTTAAATTGTTGTAGCACTAAAAAGAAAACCCAAAAAGATTTCCTTATTCTTCTTTTGCTTGTTGGGAGCTTTCCCGTGTAAATAGTTTTTCTCATTTTTGCTTTTCTCTTTTTATTTTCTTGTTTATGAAAAACCAAAAACTCAAAAAATATTTCAGTGTGTTTCTCTGAACTTCTTTTCTTTTTATGGAGTCATACCTAGGAGAAGACCACGATGAAAATGTTGAGTGGCTCTCATTTGCATTATTGTTGATCTGACAAAGAGCCCATATTACATTGTCTTCTCGTTTGTGAATAAAATGTTTGCAGATTATAGCTTAGTCCATGGCACACTTGCACTATTATTATTTTCAAATAATTCGGTCGTGCAAGTGAAAGGCAATAATGACGATATTCGACGAACTGGCCATGGCAGAGAGAAATGGGTATGAACTCGACTTGTTCTGTTTTTGTAAATATGTTTAACCTAGTATCCATGATTCAACCTATTATGATCAAACATGTTTGCAACGACAATTAGAGATTATAGTTTCTCATGCCGTGCATAAGTAGCTAGGAGTGGATAATGATTTATCTTGGATGTCAACATTGCGTTAAAATGATTGTGATGTGGTATGATGATATGGTATCCTCCTCTAAATGTTCGAGTGGTTTGACTTGGCACATGTTCATGCATGTAGTTGAATCAAAACCAACATAGCCTCTATAATGCATGTTTATTACCGTTGTCGCTCTCTAGCTGGCCGCTTCTTAACCTATTTGCTAGCATTCGCCTGTACTAAGTGGGAACTCTGCTTATACATCAAAAACCTGAAACTCAAGTTATTCCAGATGAGTCCACCATACCTACCTACATGCGGTATTACCCTACCGTCTTAAGTAAATTTGCATGTGCCACCTCTAAAAACTTCAAATAAATATCCTTTTTGTGTGCCTGGATTGTTCATAGAGTGATAGGAGGTAGTTGGTATCTTCCATGCTAAGAGGGTTATTCTCAGTTGGGTGGTTATTCACTCACCGTTGCACAAGGAAAGAGCGGTAATAGGGATTCCCAGTCCCAAATTGCAAAAAGAATCTACCAATAATCAAACAAAAACTCCTATGGAGCAAAAACCTTTACTTTACCGCTTGGGAACCGTTACTAATATGTTTAGCATGGAAGATATTGATAACTGATGGTCGCGAAGTAAACAAGAAGGGTGCATGTCTCTAAATTTCATTTACCTCTGTTTTAAAAACATGAGCTCTCGCACCTCTGCAAATCACTGCTTCCCTTTGCGAAGGAACTATCTATTTACTTTTATGTTGTGTCATCACCTTCTCAAATAAGTGCCAGAACCTGAGAGCACTACTGTCATCTGATACCTTGTGTATATCTTGTTGGATGTATCATGACTAGATCTTTTCTACCATGAATTACAATGTTTAGTCACTGCGTGAACTTTGGAGGTCCTCTGCATTTATGTTTTGCAGTCTCAAAAAGGCTAGCGAGATACCACTATTGTCATATTATATCATGGTTGTTTTTACAATCTGTTACTGTTTGAGATGTCTTATTATTGCTCGCTAGTTGATTATGTAATTGATATGAGGTAATAAAAAATTTAAGAGTTATTGTCAACATGGTTAGTTATAATCTTTGCTGAAAACCTTGGAGTTGTTTAAGCTTATTTATTGAAACAAGAACAAAAGAGTTTGTAAAAGTTTTTCCTTTTCACTTTCAATTTATCAACTGAATTGCTTGAGGACAAGCAAAGGGTTAAGCTTGGGGGAGTTGATACGTCTCTGTCGTATCTACTTTTCCTAATGCTTTTCCTCTTGTTTTGGACTCTAATTTGCATGATTTGAATGAAACTAACCCAGACTGACATTGTTTTCAGCAGAACTACCATGGTGTTGTTTTTGTGCAGAAATAAAAGTTCTTGAAATGGAACAAAACTTTGCGAGGATTTTTTATACAATGAAAGAGAATTTCTAGAACCAAGAACCACCTGAGGGGGCACCTGGGTGGGCACAACCCACCAGGGTATGCCACCCCCTCCAGGCCCGCCCAGGTGGGTGGTCCCCACCTGGTGGCCCCACTGACCCTAAAACGACACTATAAAATCATATTTTTCTAGAAAAAATGAGGGAGAAAGAATTATGGTGTTTCACGAGATGGAGCCGCCGCCATCTCTTGTTCTTCATCGGGAGGCCAGATCTGGAGTCTGTTTGGGGCTCCGGAGAGGGGGATCTTCGATCTTCGTCATCACCAACACTTCTCCATTGCCAATTCCATGATGCTCCCCACCAGGAGTAAGTAATTCCTTCGTAGGCTCACTGGTCGGTGAGGAGTTGGATGAGATTCATCATGTAATCAAGTTAGTTTTGTTAGGGCCTAATCCCTAGTATCCATTATGTTCTGAGATTGATGTTGCTATGACTTTGCCATGCTTAATGCTTGTCACTTTGGGCCCGGTTGCCATGATTTCATATCTGAATCGTTTATGTTATCACCATTATATCAATGTTCTAGATCCAACCTTGCAAGTTATAGTCACCTCGTGTTATGATCCGGCAACCCCGGAGTGAAAATAGTCGGGACCACTCCCGGTGATGACCATAGTTTGAGGAGTTCATGTATTCACCTTGTGCTAATCCTTTGTTCTGGTTCTCTATTAAAAGGAGGTCTTAATATCCCTTAGTTTCCAATAGACCCCGCTTACATGGGAGGGTAGGACAAAAGATGTCTTGCAAGTTCTTTCCATAAGCATGTATGACTATTTACGAAATACATGCCTACATTATATTTATGAACTGGAGCTAGTGTCGTATCGCCCTGGGTTATGACTGTCTCATGATGAATATCATACAATGAATCACCGATCCAATGCCTATGATTTTCCTACATATTGTTCTTGCTAAGTTACTACTGCTACTACTGCTATTGTTACTGCTACAAAACCATAGCTTTCACCATTACCGTTACTTCTACTGCTACCATTACTATCAAAACAGTCATATTATTGTGTTACTGATCACTTTGCTACAGATAATTAATCTCTAGGTGTGTTGAATTGACAACTCAGCTACTAATACTTGAAATATTCTTTGGCTCCCCTTGTGTCGAATCTATAAATTTTGGCTGAATACTCTACCCTCGAAAATTGTTGCGATCCCATACACTTGTGGATTATCAATGACACACTTCCTATTGATGATAGCTTTCCTGATGAACAATAAGTTGTCATAAATGCTTCTCATAGTGCTCCTTGGTATGTTGACTATGCTAATTATATTGTTACTAAATTTATGCCACCTAGTTTCACATACCATCAAAACAAAAAGTTTTTCTATGATTTAAGACATTACTTTTGGGATGACCCACACCTTTACAAAGAAGGAGTAGATGCTGTTATTAGACGTTGTATACCTGAGCATGAACAAGAATAGATCCCATGCAAGTGTCACTCTGAGGCCTATGGAGGAAACCATGCGGGTGATAGAACTGCACACAAGGTTCTACAATCTAGTTTTTATTGGCCCACTCTTTTCAAGGATGCTTGTAAGTTTGTCTTGTCTTGTGATGAATGTCAAAGAATTGGTAATATTAGTAGACACCAGAAAATGCCTGTAAATTATTCACTTGTTATTGAACCATTTGATATTTGGGGATTTGATTATATGGGACCTTTTCCTTCCTCTAATGGGTATACCCATATTTTGGTTCCTGTTGATTACGTTACTAAGTGGGTAGAAGTTATTCCAACTAGTAGTGTTGATCCTAAAATCTGCATTAAAATGCTTAAACAAGTTATTTTTTCGAGGTTTGGAGTCCCTATATATTTGATCACTCATGGTGTTTCACACTTTTTTCATGTTGCTTTCCGTAAATTGCTTGCTAAGTATGATGTTAACCATAGAATTGCATCTCCATACCATCCTCAGTCTAGTGGTCAAGTAGAATTGTGCAATCAAGAAATAAAATTGATCTTGCAAAAGACTGTTAATAGATCTAGAAAGAATTGGTCTAAGAAACTTGATGATGCACTATGGGCTTATAGAACTGCTTACAAACACCCTATGAGTATGTCTCCGTATAAAATGGTTTATGGAAAAACATGTCACTTACCTCTTTAACTAGAACATAAAGATTATTAGGAAATTAAATAGCTCGACTATTATTTCAAACTTGCCGATGAAAAGAGGTTATTTGACATCAACTCACTTGATGAATGGAGAACCCTAGCCTATGAAAATGCCAAGTTGTTTAAAGAGAAAGTTAAAAGATAAAAGGATACAAAAGCGTGAATTCAATGTAGGTGACAATGTCTTGCTATACAACTCTCGTTTCTGATTTTTTGTAGGAAAACTTCTCTCCAAATGGGAAGTTCCTTACAATGTCGAGGAAGTTATCGTTCCGGTGCCATCAAAATCAACAACACCGAAGGCAATAACCAAAAGGTGGTCAATGGGCAAAGAATCAAACATTATATCTTAGGTACTCCCATAAATGTTGAAATCAATATTATTAATACCATAACATCAGAGGAGTACATAAGGGAAACCTATCGGAACGCTCCTGAACCCTGAAAAGGAGTAGGTATGTGGTACGGTAAGTAAACCGACTCCAAAACTTTTCCAATGGCAATTTTACTCCGTTTTGGATATTTAAAAAATTAGGAAAATAAAAATTAGTCTGGAAAGTGCACGAGGAGGCGACAAGCCATAGGGGCGTGCCCTACCCCTTTGGGCGCGCCTCCCAGGCTTGTGTCCCCCTTGTGTGCCATCTGGACTTCATTTTTCTTGTGAAACACTCCTTTTGATCGGTAAAAATTTAATCTCCCGAAGGTTTTGACCACTTTACCACGACAATATCTCCTGTTTTACTTTTGAATTGTTTTCTGCTAGAGTTTTCAAGGCCAGGCATCATGTCTTCTACCTCCTCCAACAATGTGGACGACTATGTTTGGTTGCTGCAGATGGAACTTAGGAGGGCGGAGGCCGAGGAAGTCATGATGGAAGAAGATCAAGGGGATTCACTTGAGGTCCACCCTCCTGCCTCGGAGACAGGCACCCTTGCTGGCATCCCCACTATTCCCAATCCCCATCAAGCAGTAGGGACTACAAGCAACCATGAAGGCCAATTGATACAAGAAGGGCTTCCCCCTAGGAGGCCCTGACATAGGTCACATCAGAACAACTTTCATAATTTGGTTCATAATTATGTTGTGGAGAATACTCCTTGCACACATATACCCTCCAATCGGGATATATCCCGTCCAAGTGAAAGTGGTGCAGGAAAAAGCTCATGGTGGCCAGAAAACAAGCATTTTTTAGAGGAGATTCAAAAGAATGCAATTATGCTTCAATGTGTACTATGAGAATTGTAGGATCTGAAGGGTAGCATAATCAAGCTATAACAACTCCATCATAACCACCTCCGAAGAAAGAGACATAAATATATGGGTATGGGCACTCCCCTTGGCTTGTGCCAAGCTTGGGGGAGGTGCCCCGGTATCGTATCACCATCACACTTTTACCTTTATCGTTTTTCATAGTTCGGTCCTTTTTGTTATATCTTGGTCTAGTAGAATAAAATTTTAGTATAATCTAGCTTTGAGTTTTGTTTTGAGTTCCCTCTATCTAATTGAGTCCGAGAGCTATATAATAAAGAGTAGTTTTGAGTTGAGGGCTTTGCTTTCTTGCTATGATCTTGAGAAAAAGAAATAATCACTAGTAGAAAACAAGGCTCTGGTTTGGGCCTGGCCAGCCCATTAGTCCCGGTTCTTCACGAACCGGGACCCATGGGGGGCATTAGTCCCGGTTCATGAGCCCAGGGGGCCAGCCGGGGCCTCGTGGGCACTGGTCCCGGTTTGTTTGGATCCATTTGTCCTGGTTCTGGGCATAAACCGAGACCGATGGTCCTCGCTCCTGGCCCACAACCATTGGTCCCGGTTCGTGGCTTGAACCAAGACAGAATGCTGGGCTTTAGTCCCGGTTTCTACCATGAACCGGGACAAATGAGTTGCCTATATATACGCCATCACCACAGTAGAGCACTCCACAGTGCTATGTTTTTTCTAGCCGGCGAGGGGAGGGCATTTGGGTGCTCTAGCTCATCTCCTATGCACATGAGGTGTTCGATGAAATGTTCGAGACGCACTAGTTAATCTTTCTCCTCTCGAAACTCGACCTCCGAGCTCCATTTTCCCTGAGATTTGTCTAGGTTTAGCGGTCCGTCATGTCCCGTCCCCGTCTTCACCGCCGTCGATCGCCCGAGCTGATCTCGTTGCCGGCACCACCGTGGTGAGCCTCTCATTCTTATCTTCTTTCTGAAAGAAAAAATTCTTACTTCAGATAGATACTTGTCTAATTTTCTTACTTTTATTATTCCTTGTTATTATATAGTGCGATGGTTTTGGTATCTGACCCCGCCGGCCCTCGTCCTGTCTATGATTCGGATGTGGTATATATTATATTTTGATAACTATTTGGTTCATTTATTGTTTATGAAAATTATGCTGACCAACCTGACATAGATTTTATTTATCTAGGAGGTGGTTGAACCGGAAATTCCATCCGACCCTATTGTCGAGAGGTTAAATTTAGTTGAAGAAGAAAACAATTACTTGAAGGAAAAAATAAGAAAAATTGAGGAGGAGAAGATGACATTGGAGTTGCATGTTGCGGATGTCGTCGATGATCACAAGATCAAGATGGATGCAATGCGGTAGAAGATTAGAAAGATTAGAAAATATGCCATTCATACCGAGGCTTGGTATCATTATGCACTTGGATCAGTTATTACCTTGGTTGTGAATATGATCGCATTTTTATTGCATTGAAATGCTTTACATAATTTCAATGTATGGTTTAATTAGATACTCTGGAGAGCTATATGTTGTTCAATGAGAACTATGTATGTACTTTGGTTTTAATGTGATGATGAACTTCTATTAATTTGGTCACTTGTCTATTCATGAGAGGGTTGAAAATTGATGATGTGGCTTTAAATGGTGCATTTTTAACACAGAAAAACTATGGAGTTCAAGTAAGTTCAAAAAATGAAATCCCTTAGTAATAGACGAGTTTCTATATGAAACCCTGATACTTCGAAAGAGATTGTCCGTTTTGTACACGAAGTGCATCCAGTTTTTGCCGTAACCCTCTCTACTTTCTTGCACATGCTATGTGGGTGAAATGACGATACCATGCCAACTTTCATCCTTTTCAGAGTTCATTTCAAATGCTTTTCAATTTCATGGTCTTATGGCTCAAAATAATCAGTAAATGCATGAAAAATAACAAATGAAGTGAGAAAGTGTTGAAAATTGATGATGTGGCTTTGAATGGTGCATTTTGAACACAGAAGAACTATGGAGTTCAAATAAGTTCAAAAAAATGAAATCCCTTTGTAACAGACGAGTTTCCGTATGAAACCCTGCTACTTCGAAAGAGATTGTCCGTTTTATACACGAAGCAGTTTTTGCCGTAACCCTCTCTACTTTCTTGCACATGCTATGTGGGTAAAATGATGATACCATGCCAACTTTCATCCTTTTCAGAGTTCATTTCAAATGCTTTTCAATTTCATGGTCCTATAGCTCAAAATAATCACCAAATGCATGAAAAATAACAAATGAAGTCAGAAAGGGTTAAAAGTTTGATGACGTGGCTTTGAATGGTGCATTTTGAACACAGAAAACCTGTGGAGTTCAAATAAGATCAAAAAAATGAAATCCCTTAGTTACATACGAGTTTCCGTATGAAACCCTCCTACTTCGAAAGAGATTGTCCATTTTGTACACGAAGTGCATCCATTTTTTGCCGTAACCCTCTCTACTTTCTTGCACATGCTATGTGGGTGAAATGATGATACCATGCCAACTTTCAACCTTTTCAGAGTTCATTTCAAAGGCTTTTCAATTTCATGGTCTTATAGCTCAAAATAATCAGTAAATGCATGAAAAATAACAAATGAAGTAAGAAAGGGTTGAAAATTGATGATGTGGCTTTGAATGGTGCATTTTGAACATAAAAAACTATGGAGTTCAAATAAGTTCAAAAAATGAAATCCCTTTGTAACAGACGAGTTTCCGTATGAAACCCTGATACTTCGAAAGAGATTGTCCGTTTTGTACACGAAGTGCATCTAGTTTTTGCCGTAACCCTCTCTACTTTCTTGCACATGCTAGGTGGGTGAAATGATGATACCATGCCAACTTTCAACCTTTTCAGAGTTCATTTCAAATGCATTTCAATTTCATGGTCTTATAGCTCAAAATAATCAGTAAATGCATGAAAAATAACAAATGAAGTCAGAAAGGGTTGAAAATTGATGATGTGGCTTTGAATGGTGCATTTTGAACATGGAAAAACTATGGAGTTCAAATAAGTTCAAAAAAATGAAGTCCCTTTGTAACAGACAAGTTTTCGTATGAAACCATGATACTTCGAAAGAGATTTTCCATTTTGTACACAAAGTGCATCCAGTTTTTGCCGTAACCCTCTCTACTTTATTGCACATGCTATGTGGGTGAAATGATGATACCATGCCAACTTTAAATCTTTTTAGAGTTCATTTCAAATGCTTTTCAATTTCATGGTCTTATAGCTCAAAATAATCAATAAATGGATGAAAAATAACAAATGAAGTCAGAAAGGGTTAAAAATTTAATGATGTGGCTTTGAATGGTGCATTTTGAACACAGAAAAACTATGGAGTTCAAATGAGTTCAAAAAAAATGAAATCCCTTTGTAACAGACGAGTTTCCGTATGAAACCCTGATACTTCAAAAGATATTGTCCGTTTTGTACACGAAGTGCATCTAGTTTTTGCCGTCACCCTCTCTACTTTCTTGCACATGCTATGTGGGTGAAATGATGATATCATGCCAACTTTCATCCTTTTCAGAGTTCATTTCAAATGCTTTTCAATTTCATGGTCTTATAGCTCAAAATAATCAGTAAATGCATGAAAAATAACAAATGAAGTCAGAAAGGGTTGAAAATTGATGATGTGACTTTGAATGGTGCATTTTGAACACAGAAAAACTATGGAGTTGAAATAAGTTCAAAAAAATGAAATCCCTTTGTAACAGGCGAGTTTCGTGATGAAACCCTGATACTTCGAAAGAGATTGTTCGTTATGTACACGAAGTGCATCCAGTTTTTGCCGTAACCCTCTCTACTTTCTTGACATGCTATGTGGGTGAAATGATGATACCATGCCAACTTTTAACCTTTTCAGAGTTCATTTCAAATGCTTTTCAATTTCATGGTCCTATAGCTCAAAATAATCAGTAAATGCATGAAAAATAACAAATGAAGTCAGAAAGGGTTGAAAATTGATGATGTGGCTTTGAATGGTGCATTTTGAACACAGAAAAACTATGGAGTTCAAATAAGTTCAAAAAAATGAAATCGCTTTGTAACAGGCGAGTTTTGTGATGAAACCCTGATACTTCGAAAGAGATTGTCCGTTATATACACGAAGTGCATCCAGTTTTTGCCGTAACCCTCTCTACTTTCTTGACATGCTATGTGGGTGAAATGATGATACCATGCCAACTTTCAACCTTTTCAGTGTTCATTTCAAATGCTTTTCAATTTCATGGTATTATAGCTCAAAATAATCAGTAAATGCATGAAAAATAACAAATGAAGTCAGAAAGGGTTGAAAATTGATGATGTGGCTTTGAATGGTGCATTTTGAACACAGAAAAACTATGGAGTTCAAATAAGTTCAAAAAATGAAATCCCTTTGTAACAGGCGAGTTTCGTGATGAAACCCTGATACTTCGAAAGAGATTGTCCGTTATGTACACGAAGTGCATCCAATTTTTGCCGTAACCCTCTCTACTTTCTTGACATGCTTTGTGGGTGAAATGATGATACCATGCCAACTTTCAACCTTTTCAGAGTTCATTTCAAATGCTTTTCAATTTCATGGTCTTATAGCTCAAAATAATCAGTAAATGCATGAAAAATAACAAATGAAGTCAGAAAAGGTTGAAAATTGATGATGTGGCTTTGAATGGTGCATTTTGAACATAGAAAAACTATGGAGTTCAAATAAGTTCAAAAAAATGAAATCCCTTTGTAACAGACGAATTTCCGTATGAAACCCTGATAACAAAAATGATATCCCTTTGTAACAGACGAGTTTCCGTATGAAATCCCTTTGTTTCAGAGTTCATAAATAACTTTTTTGTTACAAACTTTTATAGCAAAAATAATTATCATAAAATAAAATAAATAAGTAATTTGAAACAAAATAAAATAAACTTTAATTAAATATATAAGCAGAAACAAAATGAAATAAAATAAGATAAACTTTAATAAAATAAATAAAATTTATGAAACTAAAATTATCAAAGTATTTTCTGTCCAAAATCATTAAAAGCAAAAAGAATTTTCATAAAGAACTTTTTTTTGTTAAAAACTTTAATAGAAAAAAGAATTATCATAAAGTAAAATAAATAAGTAAATATAAACAAAATAAAATAAAATAAATAAGTATTTTGTTGTAAGTAGAAACAAAACAAAATAAATAAAGCAAAAAAGAAAACAAAAAACTGTGAAAAAATAAAAAATTTGCCACCTACTAGACCACCACGGCCTGAATACGACTAGGAACTCATCCATGGGCCAGGATTCAGGCCCGTAGAAGGCCCAGCAGACCCACAGGCATATTAGTGTCAGTTTAGGCCCATAGGCCTGCAATTCAGAGGAGTTCGAGAGGGAAGAGGCAACGGGGCTTATAAACAGGTGTCGGGCGCTTCCAACTAGCGAGGTGGGACTAAACTCCCACCACCACCCCGCTGTGCAAGGCCACTGGTCCCGGTTGGTGGCACCAACCGAGACTAAAGGCTGGCATTGGTCCCGGTTGGTGGCACCAATCGGTACCAATGCCCCCCTTTAGTCCCGGTTGGTGCCACCAACCGGGACCAAAGGCCTCTGCTTCCCGCCCTTTGGGCTGCTGAAAAGTGACCTTTCGTCCCAGTTGGTGGCACCAACCGGGACTAAAGGGGGCATTAGTACCGGTTGGCGCCACGAACCGGTACAAATGCCCTGGGTATATAAGTAGCACTTGCAAAAAATTTCTTTCAGTTCGTCCTCCCCGCCCAACGCCCGAGTACTGCTCCTCGTCACCGTCGCCGTCGTCACCTCTACCCCGCGTCCGAGCCCCTGCCAGCGGACCGCCCCCACGCGCAGGCACCCTCGCCGCCCCTGCCTCCGACGCCGTCGCCGCGCCATCCCTGCCTCCGATGCCGTCGCCGGGCCGCCCCTGCCCTCGACCACGCCATCACCGCACCGGTCCCTGCCCCGAGCCTGAGCCCCTCTCCGTGGACCGCCCCCGCGCGCCGGCGCCCTTGCCGCCCCTGCCTCCGACGCCACCGCCGCACTGTCATTGCCTCCGATGCTGTTGTCGTGCCGTCCCTACCCTCGACCACGTCGTCGCCGCACCGGTCCCACTACTAGAGAAAAGCTTACTAGTGGCGCTGGTTTTTTACATACCAGTAGCGCGGGCACCCGCGCTACTGCTAGGGCGCTACAACTATTATTTACCACTAGCGTGTTTCTGAACAAGCGCTGCAGCTAAAATACTTATTAGTAGCGCTGCTTCCTCCACCAGCGCTACTACTATCATCACGTGGTAGTAGCGCCCTATTTCCTCCCCACGCTACTACTAGGCAAATAGAAATAAAAAATAAAAAAAAGCAGTCAGGTGCAATATTCATGAAAATCAAGACAAATCCAGTGCAAAGAAATTAAGTTCACAGAACCATCTCACAAACATTAACGACAGTACCACATTTAATATAACCACACAATCTCACAAACTCATACAGTAGTCAACAATGCATGGCATACTAGCATATATATGGTTCAACAGCCACACGCATGCATATGACATTCTAGATGATGTCGATGACAACCATCATCCTCAAGCCTTGGCGGTGGGTGTTCCTGATAGTAATGAGGATTGCTTGTCCAACATGAAGATTCTTGCCGACGGGGAAGCTCTTCCACCCAACCGAGTTGAAGTGTGTGCGACCGTCCGTGTCCACGCCGGACGCACAAGTGGTGACGGAGCCCCTTGAAGGAAGGCATATTCCAACAGAGCCTTCTTCATCAGGCTTGATACCACAACTCTCAGATAGGCTCTTTTGCAATTTCTGAATAAGAAAAACATATCAATTAATAAGTAGCCTCACACATTCTACACGAAGCATATATATCATCGGACTCTACACTAAGCATATATATCATCGGACTCTACACTAAGTATTTATATCATCGGACTCTACACTAAGCATATATATCATCGGACTCTACACTAAGTATATATATCATCGGACTCTACACTAAGCATATAAACTAAGCATACAAGATTCACTAAGCATATAAGATTCACTAAGCATATATATGATCGGACTCTACACTAAGTATAACAATAAAGCATATAAGATTCACTAAGCATATAAGATTCACTAAGCATATAAGATTCACTAAGAATATATATGATCGGACTCTACACTAAGTATAACAACAAAGCATATAAGATTCACTAAGCATATATATCATCGGACTCTACACTAAGTATAACAATAAAGCATATCATCAAATTACTCTAAAAACTACAATAAATGCAACATACCATCATATGCCGATCAACCATGGCACTTGTCAGGCGGGTCACGAATGGCACCCCGACGAAGTCAGCACGTGGCGGAATGATGTCCCATAGGTTGCACACCTCCTCCTCACTCAACTTCATTCTTTGAGCTACGATGGCATCACCGAGTGGGTCGTCATCATCCTCATCATCCTCATAATCTTCTGCTTTGTTGATATAAATCACGGCCAGCTTGGGTCTTTCAGCTCTGAAGGAGAAGCTGATCAACTCACCACCGGTGATACGCATGTTGCCGATGAAACGGACCCATCCATCTCCTCCCACCCACGTCATCTTTCGTCCTTTCTCGATCTCCATAGTATAGGGGCCCCCAAGAGCCTCAAAGGTCACAGAGTCTCCAGTCAGATTGTTGAATTCTGACCTCACATTGCATGGGACGATCTGTGTACAAAAAGCAAAATGATATATACACGATACATTAATGCCAATAACACTAAAAACAAAATAGTAGTTACTAGTTTCATATAATTTATTACCGCCGCATGAAGAAAACTAGACTCGAAGTAGATGCCAAACAGCGTGCCAGTTGCAAGGCTGCTGGTGCACCTTGACTTGCACCATCGACATGGTGGTGGTGGTGGTGGTGGCGCCATTTCCCTAAAGGAATATGATTAAAGGATTAACGATCCAAAAAGTAAACCTAAAGTTTTCATAGCTAGAGTTCACATGGCAAGCAAAATAACAACTAAAAAGTAAACATAAAGTTCAGTCCAACAATCATAAAGCTAACAATCTAGTAAACTAATGTCCCCAACTCTTCAGATGAAGCGTCGCTATCAGCATCAAATTTGCACGAAACACAAGGTTAAACAATACTAGTAGCTCAATAATCTAGAGATGTAACAAACAAATATATGGCAAAACATAACAATACTTTGATCTCATCTCATCTTCGTTAATCACAACAAAGCACACTAAATAAACTACCCCCTTCTTATCAGTAATCCTAAATCTTGATGATTTCCCACAACAAAGCACACTAAATAAACATGAGCTTGTAGCTTCGTCTCTCACATGAACAACACCGAACCGAGCACTTGATACAACCCGAACTGAGCACTTACACTCCTATAGAAGCAATATCCATAACATGACATCAGAAAAGTCAACCTATAGAAGCAATACTAGTGTATGTGATGAACTACTACTCGGTCTCGGCCTCATGGCTTCACACAAAATCGACCAACACAAATGCAATATATAAATTACTGCCATGCTAGGAGTAGTTTATGGTAAGGATGAAAAAGAAAACATTAATAAGCAATGGCAGGTCAAGTCAAGCAAAATATTGGTACTCCTTCCTGCACTAGACACGTCCAAATCCTATACTACTTTGGCAAGTCAAGTCAAGCAAAATATTGCTCTCTGTTTCTCACTCTCACTCCACTGCTCCTTGCTCTGCTCTGCTCTGCTCTCCACTCCACTCCCCGGCAACTGCAAGCCCTGTTGCTCCTCGTCTCCACCTCGCCGGCCGGCAGCGCAGCGTAGCCCCCGCTACCTCCTCCCCTGCCCGAATCGCCGTTACTGTGGTGCCCCTACGACGAACCCTAACCGAGAGATCGAGAGGAGCTACTGTGGCGCGCGCAGGGAGGAGGAGATCGAGAGGGGGATTTACGGGGCTGGAGTGCCGGAGGAGGCTGGGGACCACGCGTGGTGGCGGCGCACGGCACCGTCGACGGGGGTGAGGCGGCCGGGGACGAACCCTAACCGCGGCGGCGTCGTCGTCGGGCGGAGGGGATTGTGTGAGACGAAGGGGTGTGGGGGCGCTCGCGGGTTGGTTTTCTTTAGCTATAGTAGTAGCGCTGGTTTGAGCACGACGCTACTGCTAAGCCCACCAGCTGTAGCGCCCTTTCAGAACAAACGCTACAGCTAAGTGGGCTACAGATGCTGCCCTGCGGCCCATGTAACAGTAGCGCGGCCCAAACAAACAAACGCTGCTGCTATATGTTAGTAGTAGCATGTTTTCTACACAGCGCTACTGGTAATTACTAGTAGCGTGGGGTAAAAAAACTCGCTACTGGTAAACTTCTATCTATCAGCATTTTCCTAGTAGTGTCCCTGCCCCGTGCCCGAGCCCCTGCTCGCGGCCTGCCCTCGCGTGCCATCGCCGTCGCCAGCCGCCCCCGCTGTGAGCCACCACGCCACCCTGCTCTGTTATTTTTTAATTTTTATTACATTAATTTTGTGTTCATATATACATAATGTATATATGAATGTATGTGGCTATATGCATATATGTAGATGTTCATAATGTATTAATTTTTTATTTAGAACATGTTTTTGTTCATATATGTATTTTAGATTTTTTTACATGTTTTTAGATTTTCATATATGTATGTATGTATTTTTTAGATATATGTATTTTTTTATGTATGTTCACATATGTATGTATGTATTTTTTACATGTTTTTTGTATGTATGTATGTATTTTTTCAATTCTAATGATGTTTTAAAGAATACATATATGCAAAAGTTAGATTTTTAGAAAAGTTTTATTTATATATGTTCTCTTATTTAGTACATTTTAGGTTAGTTTATTTTTTTTAAAATTATATATCTAGCTAGGATAGGAAGAAGAAGAAAAAGAATGAGAGGAAAAAGGAAAATAAGAAGAGGAAGAAAGGAGAAGAAGAGGAGAGGAAGAAGAGGAGAAATAAATAAGAAGAGGAAAAAAGAAGAAAAAGAAGAGGAGAAGAAGAAAGGAATAGAGAAGAAGAATAAAAAATTGAAAATATTCTATTTTTTCTTCTTCTTCTCTATTCCTTCCTTCTTCTCCTCTTTTTTTTCTTCTTTTTTTTCTTCGATCCTCACTTCTATTCCTTTCTTCTTCTCCTCTTTTTATTTCTTGTTTTGTCTTCTTATTTTTTATCGGGTATGTCGTTGTCCATTGTCTTCTTATTTTTTTATCGGGTATGTTGTTGTCCATATACCCCTCCCGATAACTTCAACATGAGGGGGGGGGTCGATATACCCCTCCCCGATAACATTAGTTTCCCATGTATGTATGTCGTCGTTGTCGATATAACCCCCTCCCGGATAACTTTGACATGAGGGGCGGTCGATATATATACCCCCTCTCGACCCTGATAACTTATACCACGGGAGCACACCCCCCCCCCCCCCGACCCTCTCGCTCGACCAAAACTCTCGAGGACACCCAAACCCTAGAAAAAACAATTTCGGTCTCCTACACCCTCCCGCCGTGCCCCTACCGACAAACTCTCTCAAGCGTTGTCATCGAGGCCACCCCAAACCCTTGAAGCATTGTCGAGGCCACCCTAAACCCTTGAAGCGTTGTCGAGGCCACCCCAAACCCTAGAGAAGCAGCGTCGAGGCCACTAATATCATTACTTATTGTGATTAGCTAGCTAGTTCTACGTTTGCCACTAATATATCCATCTGTCATGTTTGAATAATAATTGCCATGTTGTAAATATTTGCAGAAACTATGGAGCACCCCAAGACGAAGCAACAGAAGCGATGTTGGGGGACATAATCGCAAAAGGAAGTGATGCCGCCTTGTCGTATCTCAACAACACCGATGGTCTGGAAGGACAGGGTGAAGAAGAAGACTATGCTTATGATGGCTCCGGTGGCCCAATGTCGGTACAAGAAGGAGACCGTGATGAAGGCTCCAATGACCGAACCGAGTCCGGCCAGGTATATATATTAGTTAAGCCTGTGCTGACTAGCGAATTGATGCATTCATTGTTTTCGTATGTACACATATTAATTAACTCTCGTCTTTCTTCTTTTTTCTAGCCTTCCGGATCGAGCACAACTTCGATAAAGAGACGAGGCCCAAAGAAAAAGTTGCGCTCGGATGAAAGGTTTGAGATCACAACAATCACGCGCGATGGCAAGCCGATTGAACCCATCCGGACAAAGGATGCATTTGCTGCTCAATGCGGGGTTCTTGTTAGGGACAAGATCCCGATCAGTATACACCAATGGTTAAAGCCTAAGAATGAAGACCCTGTGGTGTCTTTTGTCTTCGATATGCAGAAAGATGATCTTTGGACAACACATAAGGCCAATTTCACCCTACCGCCAGAGGAGGGTCCGGAGAAGCCAGTTAAAGAGCAATTAATCAAGTCTCATGCTCTTAAGAAGATGGCAGAACTATTCAGGAGGTGGAAGAATGAGCTGAAAACAGAGTTTGTCAACGAAGAAAAGACACTAGAATTCACCGGAAAATATGAGAAGATCAGAGATCACTGGCCCGCATTTGTGGCCCACAAGACATCGGACAAGAGTAAGAAGATGTCAGTGACAAACAAGAAAAATGCTATGAAGAAGAAGCATCACCATCGCACGGGGTCAGGTGGCTACCCTAAAGCCTGACCGTTGTGGGCCAAGGCTGAGAATGACCTGATTGATAAAGGGGTCGAACCAGTGACATTGAACTGGCTAGACCGTTGCCAGACTTGGTTCTTCGGAGTTGGCGGAACCTTCGACCCTGTATCAGGGAAGTGCGTTTGGACGGATGAGCAACTGCGAATACCCGTCACGAGGCTTCAGGAGTATATCAAGAAAGTGCAGCAAGGGACGTTCGTTCCAGTCAGAGAGAAGGACGAGCTCACAATGGCCCTTGGGAATCCTGAGCACCCTGGACGGACATGAGGCACACCAGGCTTCATTCCATGGAAGGCTGGGATTCCGGACGTAGGGGGTTACAAATGCCAGGAGAGGAGGAAGAAAGTGGAGCATAGCCAATTGTAGGCGCTGCATGCAAGGGTACAAGGGCTAGAGGAACAAGAAGGAAATTGCAGCAAACGACCTGCCAAAGCTTCCCCTAAAGCTACCCCACCATCTCAGCGGAGAAGCAGCGTGGCTTCCACCGAGCAGACTCAGCTGGAGCCTATCTTCACGGCTCTTGCTAGCTACCCCGTGGATGCTATCACAGAGTCTCAACATTTCCATTTTATGACGCAATGGATGAAATTGAAAGTCAAGGCGGCTGTTGGCTCTGTTTTACCTACTAAACCTAGCGGAACCTACCACTGTCGGTCGATTCCAGAAGGATATGCTAGGGTGATGGTGGATGAAATAACGGATGGATTTGAGGACCTCGAGCTTGACCACCCTACGGGTGATGGGGAGATTCGGTTGGGTTCTTCTCTAAAGACTCCATGCCTATGGCGGAAGGAGCTCATCAACCTTCCGAACTGGACGCCTCCGCCTCCTCCTCCTCCTCCGGTGAGTCAAGGCACTCCGCCTCCTCCTCTGGCAAGTGATCAGGGCACTCAGCCTCCTCCTCCAGCGAGTGATCAGGGCACTCAGCCTCCTTCTCTGGCGCGTGGCAGCACTCCACGTCCTTCTCAGCCTGCGCTGGCGTGCCCGAGCAGCCAGCCTCCTCCTTCTCCGCCTCGTCAATAAGGGCGGATCAAGAGACCCGCTGCCGCTCTGGCTGCTCTGGCGCATCGTAGTCCTTCTCCTCCGCCTCGTAAGAAAGGAAAGACAGTTGCAGCCTTTCCATCTGCTCTGTCGTCTAGCAGTACAGCCAGAGGTGGGAGGCAATACAGACTCGGTCCTTCTCTGAATACTCCAGAGAAGTTACCATACGAGAGGAGCCTGGAGGAAAACACGAAGATCGTGCGAGCCGAAGTGAAGAACTTCTTTGAAGGGGTGAAAGAAAAGAAACATCCACCTCCAGAGGAGAAGATAGATCCGGTAAAAGCGAAGCATACTCTGGCTGCCCTGAAGAAACCACCGAAGTCTCCGGGGAAAGGCAACTATGAGCACATTATTGAAAAGTCATTTATCGAAGCGGAGTGGTCGGGAAGTATTGTTAGTGATCAAAGGTTAGCAGAACGACGAGCTGGGAAAAAATTGCCCAGCTCGGCGAACAAGCAAACCAATCGTTCCCCCCGCTCCAGGTGTCTAGCGATATCGTCACTAACGATCTGGGCAGGATGGTGCCCGGTGATAACAATCTTGGAGATTACCTGCCCGACGATGTACATTATGATTTCTTGGAGGTGGACGAACACAAATACGAGTACGGGAAGCCTCTCGTCAAAGATGAAAGATCTCTAACAACAATGATGCGAACATTCCATGATTGGTACATGAAAACCTGCAGAGAGTCTGAGGGGAGGAATACTTTAACGCTGAGAGTTAGAGAGGAGCATGACCTTGTTGGAATTGAACTGTTGCATGTTCCATTTGAGGAGTTCTTTGCGTTTTTCAATCAAAAGGCCCTCGATAAATTAACGGTCACTTGCTACTGCCTGTAAGTAGTACTATTTCTATCATTATGTCTCTATATATAGGTCAGCTCTTTCATTGCATGCATTTTTAATTATTCTCACTATATTATGCATACTAAAGATCGCCGAATTTGAAGAAAAGACAAATTGGTGATATTGGGTTCATTAACACAAATCTCATAGATGCATATATGCTTGAATTTCAGGCCAGAGATACCGAGGCCAAGCTGCTACAATCCTTTGTATTAAATCAAAACAAAGCTATAATACTCTTCCCTTACAACTTCAAGTGAGTGTTACTGTCTTGTGCATATTCGGTTTCCCTTATTAGTCGAGGTTATAGTAATGTAATTGATGAGTTATGCATGCGTGCGTAGCTTCCACTATATTCTCCTAGAGATTAAGCTTGAGTAGGGACTAGTAACTGTCTTAGACTCAAGACGAAAAGATCCCAAGGAGTATGCGAACATGACTAAAATTCTAGAGAAGTAAGTTAAATCGATCATTATCGCACCATATCGGCAACTTTGTTCATTTCCTGATATCAAGTAATTGTTTTCTTTGTCTGGCAGGGTTTGGAAAAAATTCACCTCAAAAACTCCGGGACTGCCGAAGAAGCTGCAATTTAAACACTCGGAAGTAAGTACTATAGTAGCATGTTCCGCGCATCTCCTAGTGATTCAAGCGCTAGTTTCATCAATACCATTTAGCATGCTTGCTAATTATCAGTTTGATCTATTTCTTGTAAAGTGGTTGTGGCAGGAACAAGGGAATGATTACTGTGGATACTACATTTGCGAGTCCATCTGCCACACGACCTATGAGCAGGGCTACTCTGACAAACAATATGAAGTGCATAAATAATAATATTCACAATTTTATTTTATTACCATCATTTGTGTTGAGTTTCATTTATTCATATATATGTATTGACCCCCTTCTTCAAATTAGATATTTCGGATGCGGGATGAACTCCTACCACCAGATCGTATGCGAGCAATTCAAGAGGAATTGGCGGCATTCTTTCTTGACCACGTGATTGATAAAGATGGAAAATACCATGTGGACCTGGAGTTCATTTTTAATTAGGAGATTATATTGTAAGATATGATTATATTGTATATATGTAGCCAGTAGCGTCAGATAGATATACGAGAACTTATTGTTCGACCAATCTCTTAGAAAAGGAGAGGTGGTCGATATCACTTCTCTCTGTATGCATATGTTCATGACGATCTTCTGTTTCCTTCATTTGCTTACTAGCTAGCGTGTCTAGTCCTCTCTGTACGTATAGTATGCAGCGTTGACCAAGCACGGAGATAAGAGAGGACACTTCTCTCTATTAATTAGCTAGCTAACACAATATGTGAAACACCTAAATTAACCCCCCAAAACCCCCTAACCCCCCCCCCCTTCAAAAAAAAAACAAAAACCCCAGCCCCTGAAATGTTGATGCGTGGATGCCTATTGGTCCCGGTTGGTGCCACCAACCGAGACCAAAGAGCCTCCTGCCTAGGCTCGCTGCACCGGCCACGTGGAGGCCCATCTGTCCCGGTTTGTATAAGAACCGGGACTAAAGGTCTAGGGCATTAGTACCAACACTTTAGTCCCGGTTCAATAACCGGGACAAATGGCCCTTATGAACCGGGACAATAGGCCCTTTTTCTACTAGTGAATGAAAAAGAATAAAAGAAGTAAAAAGAGTATATAATCTTATGGAGAGTGATGACTTCACATATAAAAAGTATGAGGACTGAGACTTGTTGTGGGTTGACAAACATAGTGTCGGTAATTGTTGCAATTAAAGGGAATTAATAAGTAAAGAGAGGTTCACATATAAATATACTATCTTGGACATCTTTTATGATTGTGAGCACCCATTAAAATATTATATGCTAAGAAGTTGATGTTGGACAAGGAAGACAACATAATGAGTTATGTTTACTTATTTCTGAATAGAAGTTATATTGTCATGTATCCTCTAACATGTGACGCTTGCTTCCACCTCATACTAGCCAAAACTTCCACACCAAGTAGAAATACTACTTGTGCATCCAAACACACTTAACCAAGTTTTGCCAGGAGAGTCCACTATGCCTACCTATGGATTGAGTAAGATCCTTCAAGTAAGTTGTCATTGATGCAAGCAATAAAAATTGCAATTTAAATATGTATGATCTATTAGTGTGATGAAAATAAGCTTTATACAAACTCGTGATATAGAAGAAATAAAAGCGACAGACTGCATAACAAATTTCTTTATCACAAGGGGCAATATAAAGTGACGTTCTTCTGCATTAAGATTTCGTGCATCCAACCAAAAAAGCGCATGACAACCTCTGCTTCCCTCCACGAAGGGCCTATCTTTTACTTTTGAAGTTTTTACCTTTATGCAAGAGTCATGGTGATCTTCACCACTTCCTTTATTTCGCCTTCTTCTCGTGGCAAGCGTCATGTGTTGGGGAAAGATCTAGACACATATATCCACTCGGGTGTAGGTGATCATGAGTTATTATTGTTGACATTACCCCTGAGGTAAATAGTTGGTTTGCGAAAATTTAAGCCCCTATCTTTCTATTTGTATGATGGAAGCTTTGAGCTCATAAATATTGGTGAGTGTTAGCAATTGTGAAAGACTACAAGATGATTGAGTATGTGGATTTGCTATACAAGCTCTCCTATTGACTCTTTCCGATGTTATGATAAATTGCAATTGCTTCAATGACTGAGTTTATAGTTTGTTTGTTCTCAATAGAGTTTTTAATTCATACTTTACCTTGTGAATGAATTGTCACTTTAGCATAAGAAATTATATGATGATATATGTTGTTGTTCTAAAGATGATCATGATGCCTTCATGTCCGTATTTTATTTTTATCGACACCTCGCTCTCTAAACATGTGGACATGATTTTTGATTTTGGTTTTCGCTTTAGGACAAGGGAAGTCTAAGCTTGGGGGAGTTGATACGTCCATTTTGCATCATGTTTTTATATCGATATTTATTGCATTATGGGTTGTTATTACACATTATGGTACAATACTCATGCCTTTTCTCTCTTATTTTACAAGGTTTACACAAAAGAGCGAGAATGTCGTCAGCTGGAATTCTAGACCGGAAAGGAGCAAATCTTAGAGACCTATTCTGCTCAACTCCAAAAGTCCTAAAAATTTACAGAGAATTATTTTGGAATATATAAAAATATTGGGAGAAGGAAATACCAGAGGTGACCCACCAGGTGGCCATAAGCCTCGGGGCGCGCCCTACCCACCTGGGCGCGCCCCTAGGGCTTGTGGCCCCCCCGGCAGGTCCACGGTGCCCATCTTCTGCTATATGGACGAAGCGCTTTCGGGATGAAGCGCCGCCATCTCGAGGCGGAACTTGGGCAGAACCAATCTAGGGCTCCGACGGAGCTGTTCTGCCCGGGAAACTTCCCTCCGGGAGGGGGAAATCGAAGCCATCGTCATCACCAATGATCCTCTCATTGAGAGGGGGTCAATCTCCATCAACATCTTCACCAGCACGATCTCCTCTCAAACCCTAGTTCATCTGTTGTATCCAATCTTTGTCTCAAAACTTCAGATTGGTACTTGTAGGTTGCTAGTAGTATTGATTACTCATTGTAGTTGATGCTAGTTGGTTTATTTGATGGAAGATCATATGTTGAGATCCTTGATTCTATTAAATACTCCTCTGATTATGAACATGAATATGCTTTGTGAGTAGTTACGTTTTTTCCCGAGGACATGGGACAAGTCTTGTTATAAGTAATTATGTGAATTTGGTATTCGTTCAATATTCTGATGAGATGTATGTTGCCTTTCCTCTAGTGGTGTTATGTGAACATCGAGTACATGAAACTTCACCATGATTTGGGCCTAGGGGAAGGCATTGGGAAGTAACAAGTAGATGATGGGTTGCTAGAGTGACAGAAGCTTAAACCCTAGTTTATGTGTTGCTTCACAAGGGGTTGATTTGGATCCACATGTTTCATGCTATGGTTAGATTTATCTTAATTCTTATTTCATAGTTGCGGATGCTTGCGTGAGGGGTTAATCATAAGTGGGAGGCTTGTCCAAGTAAGGACAACACGCAAGCACCGGCCCACCCACATATCAAATTATCAAAGTAACGAATGTGAATCATATGAGCATGATGAAAACTAACTTGACAGTAATTCCCGTGTTTCCTCAGGAGCTCTTTGCTTTATATAAGAGTTTGTCCAGGCTTGTCCTATGCAACAAAAAGGATTGGGCCACCTTGCCAAACCTTTGTTACACTTGTTACTTGTTACCCGTTATGAATTATCTTATCACGAAACTATCTATTACCGATAATTTCAGTGCTTGAAGAGAATAACTTGTTGAAAACCACTTGTCATTTCCTTCTGCTCCTCGTTGGGTTCTACACTCTTACTTACGGAAGGGACTACGATAGACCCCTATACTTGTGGGTTATCAACCACCTCCGAGGAGCTTGCTCTTGGATATACCAAGAGAGATCTACGGTCTAATGAGGCTACTATGAAATATTTACTCATGGGTGGGGCAAGCTCTTCTATTCTGGTTCATGGTTTCTCTTGGCTATATGGTTCATCTGGGGGGAGATCGAGCTTCAAGAAATTGTGAACGGTCTTATCAATACACAAATGTATAACTCCCCAGGAATTTCAATTGCGCTTATATCCATCACTGTAGGACTTGGGTTTAAGCTTTCCCCAGCCCCTTTTCATCAATGGACTCCTGACGTCTACGAAGGAGTGTGGTTCGTTCGACAAATTCCTACCTCTATATCTATCTCCGTGACATTTTGGGTGGAATGAATATTTTTCTGTCATGCTTATGACACTTCTATGACGATGATTGTGACAAAGCCACGTATCATCATAGATGTGGTGGGATCCTACTTCTATGACAAAAATCATGACAAAAAATGGGCTTTTCATCCTAGGCGGGCTGGGGACGCACCTGCATGTCATTCCTTGGGCCGTCCATGACGGAAAAAATCGTGGTAGAGGCGAGGGCGAGGAAAATATCAGGGAGTTCCCGGATATGTTGGGTGGTCGGGGCCGAGCAATGCACAGATGTTTGCACATTTCTCTCATACACGTACGCGCATGTGTGCGAGGTGTTGGGCTCTAACTGAAACCGAGTGAGGCATTCGCTTACTGAACCCGAGCGATTGCACTAGCTACGTTACTGAACCCCAGCGATCAATCCCTTGGCTGTTAACTAAACCCGAGCGATTCCTTCACTATTGCCGCTAACCAAAGTGTAGGTGTACAAAAGTAGGGGTTCACCTTTTGACCCCTTTACTTGTGCACGGGTAGTCAGAGCCTCCTGCCACGACCACGCAACGACGCGGCAGGAAGGGGAAGCCAGAGAGAGGCCAAGGCCACAAAGCAAACGAGGCAACGACAAGGACCAAGGCCACAAAGATCGGATGGGCGTAGCAGGTTCCTGTCACACCCTAGCTAGTCATGCATCAGAGTGTGTGCATCATGTTTGGTGATGGTTGTGTATCGGTGTCCTTTGCGACAGGTTCTGCCTCCGAGGAGTACCGTGATTACCCTAACGAAGAACCGTATCAGTGCATCGAACCATCAGGCAAGCAACCAACCATTTGATCATATCGATACAATCCCATGTTCTCGCTCCTGCTCTCTTTTACTGCATTAAGACAACGCGTTTCAAACTGCTGTGTGCTACGGTAGTTGAACCCATTTCCTCTGCATGACCTGTCATTGCCACAGTAACTAGATGAAACCCACTAGCATGTGTAGGAGTTGATTGAGCCATATGTATGTGTTGTTTCTACCTTGCTATGCCTGCTATTCTTAGAGTCGTGTCAGGTCTGGTTCATCTGGGTGATGGGCTAGAGTGAAATGTTTATGTCGGTAATGAGAGTGGTGTGGTGAACACGATTTGGTAAAGGTATCGATGAGAGGCCATGTAGGAGTACATGGTGGGTTGTTTCATTGAAGCCGACCTTAAGCACTGAGATCTGTATGTGTGATTTAAGAATCAGCTACTACCATGCATTGGGCCCGAAACCAATGGACCCTCTCGGCTTCTTATTCACCCTAGTTCTCCGTCCAGGAGTTGCAAGTAGTTTCTGGTGTTTGTAGCCTACTGGAGGCCGTGGACAGCGCTGACCGTAGGGGTGGGCTGTGATGCGGTAGGTACGTGGCACGATGTACCGAATACCCGTTAGGTATCTCGGGAACCCTGTTCACATCGTTCGGGGCCGTATGGGAAACCTCGGCCGGACTCCCTGTGGATGGAACCTGGATAGGCGATAAACCTGGACTGGAGGCTTAGGTGGTTAGGTAGGTCGTGGCCGACACCCACGTTGGGCTTCCGCTTGAAGGTTGCCGAGTACATGTCGTGTAAATGACGGTAAGTGGTGAGAGCGTGTATGAAGAAGTATACCCCTGCAGGGTTATCATGATCTATTCGAATAGCCGCGTCCGCGGTAAAGGACTACTTGGTTGCCTATACAGTTCATAGACAAGTAAATGGAAACTCCTAAAAGCCTCAAGATAAGTGTGAGTGCCGAGGATGGCTCTTCCGTAGGAAGACGGAGGCGGATCCTCGGTAGTGTATTGAGTTGGTGAGTAGTGGACTCGTGTGCGCAAAACCTTTTCAAGTTGGAGTATCGTAGGATAGTCTAGCCAAGAGTCAAAGCTGGCTTGCTGCAATAACTCCACCAACCCTTCTTGATAATATGCATGTATGTAGGATCTGATGTAAGTCTTGCTGAGTACCTTTGTACTCATGTTGCTATAATTTACATTTTTTTCAGAAGACGCTGCAACCCCTTCTGATGGGTTCTATGTAGACGTTGACATCAACGAGTAGGCTAAAGGCCCAGGTGGTGACCCTGAGCTTGTGAAGGACCATGTAGTATAGCTAGGCTTTCCAAGCCTCTTTTATTTTACTAGTTGTCTGTACTCAGACAAGTTACTTCCGCTGTTGGTTTGTATGACTGTATGACTTGAATGTTGGGTCGTGAGACCCGTACCCTTGTGTATGTTATGTATGGCTCCCTGAGCCTTAAATAAAGTACTTGTGTCGTAGAGTCATGTTGTGATGCTTCATTGTATTTGCACATATCGAGCATATTGTGTGTATGATTGAAATGCTTGGTATGTGTGGGATCTTACTACCTAGTTGTTTATCTTTAGTATCCTCTCTTACCGGGAAATGTCTCCTAGTGTTACCGCTGAGCCATGGTAGCTTGCTACTGCTCTGGAACACTTAGGCTGGCCGGCATGTGTCCTTCTTCGTTCCTGTGTCTGTCCCTTCGGGGAAATGTCACGCATTGAGTACCGGAGTCCTGTTAGCCCGCTACAGCCCGGTTTACCGGAGTCCTGCTAGCCCAGTGCTACAGCCCGGACCCACTTGCTGATGACCGACACGTTCGAAGCTGGGTCATGGATGCCTGTCCCTGTAAGTCTGTGCCACTTTGGGTTTACGACTAGTCATGTCAGCCCGGGCTCCTTATCATATGGATGCTAGCGACACTATCATATACGTGAGCCAAAAGGTGCAAACGGTCCCAGGCAAAGGTAAGGCGACACCCGTGGGGATACCGTGCGTGAGGCCGCAAAGTGATATGAGGTGTTACTGGCTAGATCGATGTGACATCGAGTCGGGGTCCTGACAGCATTGGCATCAGAGCCGGACTGCCTGTAGGTTCTCCAAGCCAAACTGGTCGATGTTGAGTCTAGAAATTCTTTAGTTATATGTAGGGGAATTGTTTGTGGGTTGGAACATAAGGCTCTTTTTACTCCTCTATCTTATGACATTCTGATCCGAGTCAGTCCATTCTTCCACCGGGGGTTAAGGAATTAGGATCTATTCTCTCTATCAGGATCACGTGTTACTAATCAGTAGTACCTTATAGGTATGATGGATACAAGCCTAGTTCAGTTCTTCTACCATATTATGTTGTTAGGATGGTCTCAGAACTTTGATATGATGATGTTGAGTGTGTACGAAATCCTTTGTCAAATGTCTCAAAATCCTTCTTGAGCATTTACAGCTGTTATGTTGCCGAAATTTTGCTAGAAATTCTAATGCCTTTGCATTATGATTGTGCTTTCAGATGGCCACTTGCGACCTCAATCAAGTGGTTCGCCTGACTCGATGCCTAGATGTACCCGGCCATACTGCCAAGTTGGTCAGGGTAATGACCGAGGCTGGATACCGCTGGTATCCTGAGTACACGGTCGAAGAGCAATTTCGGGACTTCAATCAAAGCCAGTATCTCTGCATTGTCAGGATATTTCCATCTTATCCTGGATCCACCGAGCCCCTTCACTGCTCCTATGGACTCGGGGTTACTATTGAGATGGCTGTGCAGGATGCCGCCTACTCTATGATGACCATCATGCGAGTCAGATCTGGTCTATTTCGGGACTCTGATTTCCGGTATATGCCAGGATCACTTCCGGGAGCACAAGGGTATCTCCAGGCTATCTATGCTGACCCCACTCAGGAGGATTCACGGACTCGCACCACTGCTGAGATGCTCGAGGATAAGGACCGTGAAAATCGGGCCTTGAGGTTAGAGCTCTTCAATACCCGTGCTGACCACTGGGCCACATTGACTCGGTTCGCACCGGCGGTGCAAGCTGGATATTCAGATATGCGCGATCTCTATCCTGTGAGATCTGCTCTGCCAGACGTGATGGGATGGCGTGAAGTAGGAGGCATCACCCCACCTCGCGGTCCCCGCAGGCCACCGTCTGTTGGTCCAAGGCCTCATCCTAGCCCCTATGGTCCACAAGCTCCGCGAGATCATCTGTTTCCGGATGATCATGTTGAGCTTCCAGGCTATGGAGGTGACTTCTACGAGGACTACTACGGATCGGTCTGAGTTAGTGGTAGTATCACTAGTTCGCACTAGCTGTGTCGTCTATCGTCCCGCGTGACTCGTGGGATATGACCTAGTTTGTACTCTTTCCGGAGGTGTAGAAAAATAATGTATAGGAGCTTGGGATGCCTCCGATGAGATGTAATCCTCTTTTCACCGTAATAGTACTTTGTTTGGTCTTGTACTAAACCCTGTATGGTGTGTATGACGATGGAATAAAAGAAGCAGTTGTTGTATCTACCATGTCATACGGATGATCATCTTGCATTCCGAGTTATTCCTTACATTTTGTATCCTATGTTGGAATTTTATCATCCTGACTAAATCATTGTCTTGTTTACCTAGGATGGTCAACACGCGCACTAACCCTGCTCCTCAAGAGCAGGCCGAAGGCAGTGAAGTCAGGGATGCAAATCTGCCTCATCCTCCTTCCCTAGCCGAGGTTATGATGGAAGCTGAGAGAAACAAGCAGGAGACCAACCGTTTGTTGGAGCGTATTGAACAGAACACAACACACCATCAGAGGACTAACGTGGTGTCACTCAGTGATTTTATCAAATTACATCCACCCACGTTCCACCACTCCGTCGAGCCTCTCGACGCTGATGACTGGCTTCGCAGTATCGCTCACAAACTGCGTTCCGCGCTGGTAGCGGAGGCTGACAAGGTCACCTTTGCTGCATATCATCTTGAAGGCCCCGCCAGTCTATGGTGGGAGAATTATGGAGCTATGCGCCCAGCGGGCCATGTCACTACTTGGGCTGATTTCAGTGAGGCTTTCCGTGAACATCACATTCCGGAGGGTCTCATGGACCGTAAACATGAGGAATTTTGCAGTTTCACCCAAGGCCGACTTTCTGTGGATGCTTACAGCAGGGAGTTTGGTAATCTCGCACGATATGCAACTGAGGAAGTGTCTACTGATGCCAAGAAGCAAGCAAGGTTCCGTAAGGGCCTTAGTCCTGAGCTTCGTCGTGACCTCCGTCTGCATGAGTGCACATCTTTTCAGAAACTTGTCAACAAAGCCATCAGTGCTGAAACTGGTCAGACTGACTATGACGCAACACGCAAGCATGGCCGTGACATGGGTTCCTCATCCGGAGCTGGTCCTCAGAAGCGCCGCGTGTGGGTACCCAACACCGCCCTGCCACCCAGGTTCACACCGAGGCCATCTTTCCAGGCGCCTCGCCCTGTTCAACAGTCTGCACCGGCCAAGCCTTATGGGGGTCCAACCAACAATGCTCCTCCACGTACCAGTTCCGTGACTTGTTTCAAGTGTGGGGAATCTGGTCACTATATGCGTGAGTGTCCCCAGACCAACCCCAACCAGTCTGCTAAAGCTGTTGGCCGTGGCAAGCCGACAGGAAAAGTATTCCACGCCAAGCCGGTCACCGCTTCACGTGGCCATGTCAACTGTATCTCTGCCGAAGAAGCTCAAGAGGATCCCAACGTCGTTCTCGGTACGCTTCTTGTTAATTGCCACCCGGCATCTGTTCTTTTCGATACAGGAGCCTCTCATTCTTTTATATCCGAAAATTATGCTCGTTTGCATAACGTCGCATTCGGTGATATGCCAACCTCTATGGTAATTCAAACTCCGGGATCCAAATGGCAAACTTCTAGAGTAAGCCATGGAAATGAAATCCAAGTCGATAGACTTGTTTTCCTCGCGTCTTTGATAGCCCTTAAATCTTCAGATATTAATATCATTCTGTGTATGGACTGGATGTCGGCTCATCATGCCCAAATTGATTGCTTCTCTAGGACTGTTCAACTCACCCATCCTTCGGGGAAGATAGTCAATGTCTTGACCCGAATAGCCAAGCGACAATTATATTCTCTTAACGCTAGCCCTTTGCCAGACCTTGAGGCCATTCCGATAGTCCGTGACTTCCCGGATGTCTTCCCAGAGGAATTGCCAGGTGTTCCACCTGACAGGGATGTTGAGTTCGTAATAGACCTCATTCCAGGAACCGTTCCGATTGCTAGAAGACCCTATAAGATGGCACCACTAGAACTAGCCGAGCTTAAGAAACAACTCGATGAGTCCTTGAAAAAGGGTTTCATCCGACCTAGCTCATCTCCGTGGGCTTGCCCCGTCCTATTCGTCAAGAAGAAGGATGGTATGGACCGGATGGTTGTAGATTACCGACCTGTCAATTTGGTCACAATCAAGAACAAATATCCGCTTCCCAGGATCAACGACCTGTATGATCAGCTTGCTGGATCCTCAGTCTTCTCCAAGATGGATTTGAGGTTGGGCTACCATCAAATCAAAATCAGAAACGGGGACATTCCTAAAACGGCCTTTGTTACTCGTTATGGCCAATACGAGTACACCGTCATGTCCTTTGGATTAACCAACGCTCCAGCCACCTTTTCTCGGTTAATGAACTCAATCTTCATGGAGTATTTGGATAAATTCGTCGTAGTTTATCTCGATGATATACTCATCTACTCCAAGAACGAGGAAGAACATGCCGAACATTTAAGGCTAGTGTTGAAGAAACTTCGAGAGCATCGCCTTTATGCCAAATTTTCTAAACGTGAATTCTGGTTGTCAGAAGTGACCTATTTGGGTCATGTAATATCTGGTAGAGGTATTGCTGTTAACCCTGAGCGAGTTCAAGCCGTCCTTAATTGGACTCCACCTGAATCGGTCAAGCAAGTTCGGAGTTTTCTGGGCTTAGCGAGCTATTGTCGTCGCTTTGTCGAGAACTTCTCCAAGGTTGCTAAACCTCTAACCGAACTCCTCAAGAAAGATAAGAAGTTCGAATGGACTCCACAGTGTGAGCACAGCTTTCAGGAACTGAAAAGACGCCTGACCTCTGCTCCCGTACTGGTACCGCCAGACTTCTCCAAGGACTTTGTTATCTACTGCGACGCCTCGCGACAAGGACTAGGTTGCATTCTCATGCAAGATCGACACGTAATTGCCTACGCTTCACGGCAATTGCACCCACATGAGGAGAATTATCCTACTCATGATCTAGAGCTTGCAGCCGTAGTCTATGCACTTAAGACCTGGCGACATTACCTCCTCGGTAATCGTTGCGAAATATTCACTGATCACCAAAGTCTGAAGTACATTTTCACCCAACCGGATCTGAATCTCAGGCAAAGACGTTGGGTTGAATTGATCACAGACTTCGACTTAGGAATAACCTACACCCCAGGGAAAGCCAACGTCATGGCTGATGCGCTAAGTCGTAAATCTTATTGTAACAATCTGATGTTACAACAAAGTCAACCGCTTCTCCATGAGGAATTTCGGAAGCTTAACCTTCACATTGTTCCTCAAGGTTTTCTTTCCACCTTGGTGGCAAAACCTACCCTTACGGATCAGATTATCAAAGCACAGAAGGTAGATCCGGGAATCTCCCGCATCAAGAGAAACATTCAGAAAGGAATTGCGAATTGCTTCTCCATTAATGATCAAGGGGTCGTATACTTCGGGAATCGACTAGTGGTTCCCAAAGTGCGAAACCTGAGGCGATTGATCCTTAAGGAAGCTCATGAATCTCCTCTCACCATTCATCTCGGTAGTACTAAGATGTATCAGGACCTACGCCAGAGGTTCTGGTGGACTAGGATGAAGAGAGAAATTGCTCAGTATATTGCAAATTGCGACGTCTGTCGTCGTGTAAAAGCAGAGCACCAACAGCCTGCTGGCACCCTTCAACCCTTAGCTATTCCTGAATGGAAATGGGATAAAATTGGTATGGATTTCATTACCGGTTTTCTCGGGACCAAGAGAGGGAATAATGCTATTTTCGTCGTTGTCGATCGTCTTTCCAAAGTAGCCCATTTCTTACCTGTTCGTGAGAGTATAACCGCTAGTCAGCTGGCAGACTTATACATCTCCCGAATAGTGTCCCTCCATGGTGTCCCTTTGGAAATTAACTCGGATCGAGGAAGTCTTTTCACCTCTCGATTTTGGGAAAGCTTCCAAAATGCTATGGGAACCCGTCTCTCCTTTAGCACCGCCTTCCACCCTCAGTCGAGTGGTCAAGTGGAACGCGTCAACCAGATTCTAGAAGACATGCTTCGAGCCTCTGTTATCTCATTCGGAATGGACTGGGAGAAGTGCCTTCCATTTGCCGAATTCGCTTACAACAACAGCTATCAGTCTAGCTTGGGTAAAGCCCCTTTTGAAGTTCTCTATGGACGACGGTGTCGAACACCCCTTAACTGGTCAGAGACCGGGGAAAGACAATTCTTTGGCCCGGATATGATTCAGGAAGCAGAAGAACAAGTTCGCATCGTTCGTGAAAAGTTGAAGACAGCCCAATCTCGTCAAAAGAGTCAATATGACCGAAAACATAAGGCTATGACTTTCGAGGTTGACGAGAAGGCTTATCTTCGGGTCACCCCTCTGAAGGGAACCCATCATTTCGGTATCAAAGGCAAATTGGCTCCTCGTTACATTGGACCTTTTCGCATTCTCGCCAAACGAGGAGAAGTTGCCTACCAGTTGGAACTACCTCCGCACCTCTCCAGAGTCCACGATGTCTTCCACGTTTCTCAACTCAGGCGTTGCTTCTCGGATCCTATCCGTGGAGTGGACCACGAAACGCTTGATCTCCAAGATAATCTTACATATCGAGAGTACCCCATTCGTATCCTCGATCAGGACGAGCGTACCACTCGATGTCAGAACATCAAGTTTCTCAAAGTTCAATGGTCGCACCATTCTGAGGATGAAGCAACTTGGGAAAGGGAGGATCGTCTTCGACTCGAGTATCCCGCCTTCTTCCCGGAGGAACCCAAATCTCGGGACGAGATTCTTTTGAGTGGGGGTGAGTTGTCACACCCTAGCTAGTCATGCATCAGAGTGTGTGCATCATGTTTGGTGATGGTTGTGTATCGGTGTCCTTTGCGACAGGTTCTGCCTCCGAGGAGTACCGTGATTACCCTAACGAAGAACCGTATCAGTGCATCGAACCATCAGGCAAGCAACCAACCATTTGATCATATCGATACAATCCCATGTTCTCGCTCCTGCTCTCTTTTACTGCATTAAGACAACGCGTTTCAAACTGCTGTGTGCTACGGTAGTTGAACCCATTTCCTCTGCATGACCTGTCATTGCCACAGTAACTAGATGAAACCCACTAGCATGTGTAGGAGTTGATTGAGCCATATGTATGTGTTGTTCCTACCTTGCTATGCCTGCTATGCTTAGAGTCGTGTCAGGTCTGGTTCATCTGGGTGATGGGCTAGAGTGAAATGTTTATGTCGGTAATGAGTGTGGTGTGGTGAACACGATTTGGTAAAGGTATCGATGAGAGGCCATGTAGGAGTACATGGTGGGTTGTTTCATTGAAGCCGACCTTAAGCACTGAGATCTGTATGTGTGATTTAAGAATCAGCTACTACCATGCATTGGGCCCGAAACCAATGGACCGTCTCGGCTTCTTATTCACCCTAGTTCTCCGTCCAGGAGTTGCAAGTAGTTTCTGGTGTTTGTAGCCTACTGGAGGCCGTGGACAGCGCTGACCGTAGGGGTGGGCTGTGATGCGGTAGGTACGTGGCACGGTGTACCGAATACCCGTTAGGTATCTCGGGAACCCTGTTCACATCGTTCGGGGCCGTATGGGAAACCTCGGCCGGACTCCCTGCGGATGGAACCTGGATAGGCGATAAACCTGGACTGGAGGCTTAGGTGGTTAGGTAGGTCATGGCCGACACCCACGTTGGGCTTCCGCTTGAAGGTTGTCGAGTACATGTCGTGTAAACGACGGTAAGTGGTGAGAGCGTGTATGAAGAAGTACACCCCTGCAGGGTTATCATGATCTATTCGAATAGCCGCGTCCGCGGTAAAGGACTACTTGGTTGCCTATACAGTTCATAGACAAGTAAATGGAAACTGCTAAAAGCCTCAAGATAAGTGTGAGTGCCGAGGATGGCTCTTCCGTAGTGTATTGAGTTGGTGAGTAGTGGACTCGTGTGCGCAAAACCTTTTCAAGTTGGAGTATCGTAGGATAGTCTAGCCAAGAGTCAAAGCTGGCTTGCTACAATAACTCCACCAACCCTTCTTGATAATATGCATGTATGTAGGATCTGATGTAAGTCTTGCTGAGTACCTTTGTACTCATGTTGCTATAATTTACATTTTTTTCAGAAGATGCTGCAACCCCTTCTGATGGGTTCTATGTAGACGTTGACATCAACGAGTAGGCTAAAGGCCCAGGTGGTGACCCTGAGCTTGTGAAGGACCATGTAGTATAGCTAGGCTTTCCAAGCCTCTTTTATTTTACTAGTTGTCTGTACTCAGACAAGTTACTTCCGTTGTTGGTTTGTATGACTGTATGACTTGAATGTTGGGTCGTGAGACCCGTACCCTTGTGTATGTTATGTATGGCTCCCTGAGCCTTAAATAAAGTACTTGTGTCGTAGAGTCATGTTGTGATGCTTCGTTGTATTTGCACATATCGAGCATATTGTGTGTATGATTGAAATGCTTGGTATGTGTGCGATCTGACTACCTAGTTGTTTATCTTTAGTAGCCTCTCTTACCGGGAAATGTCTCCTAGTGTTACCGCTGAGCCATGGTAGCTTGCTACTGCTCTGGAACACTTAGGCTGGCCGGCATGTGTCCTTCTTCGTTCCTGTGTCTGTCCCTTCGGGGAAATGTCACGCATTGAGTACCGGAGTCCTGTTAGCCCGCTACAGCCCGGTTTACCGGAGTCCTGCTAGCCCAGTGCTACAGCCCGGACCCACTTGCTGATGACCGACACGTTCGAAGCTGGGTCATGGATGCCTGTCCCTGTAAGTCTGTGCCACTTTGGGTTTACGACTAGTCATGTCAGCCCGGGCTCCTTATCATATGGATGCTAGCGACACTATCATATACGTGAGCCAAAAGGCGCAAACGGTCCCGGGCAAAGGTAAGGCGACACCCGTGGGGATACCGTGCGTGAGGCCGCAAAGTGATATGAGGTGTTACCGGCTAGATCGATGTGACATCGAGTCGGGGTCCTGACAGTTCCCCCGGCAAGGACCCTTGCCGGGGTAGCCTCCGCAACCCCGGTAAGACCCTTGCCGGGGCAACTCGCCCACGCCTGCCGAAGTGAGCCACCCTTGAGCCCACCAACGTTCAAAAAACACGTTGGGACGAGGCTCGGGAGGAACCTCTGTGGTGGCATGCTGATGTTTGTGAAGATGAGGAAGAGACAAGACCAAATGAGTATAGGGAGGCAACCATCCTCACCGAAGAAACCCACGAGACCCTCGGCAAGGTCCCTTGCCGGGGAAACCAGCGCGCCACGGCAAGTCCCTTGCTGGGCTACCCGGCAAGACCCTTGCCGGGCCACCAGACGAAGCCCTTGCCAAGCGCATCGGCAGGGCCGCTGCCAGGCCCGTGCCAACCAAGTCTTCACCGCCATTCGCATGCAGCTGCCAACTCAACCAACTGGACAGGCACCTGCGTGGTAGCATGCAATCCTTCATGGAGGCTCCACCACCGCGCCACCTCAGCTGCCTACCTGCCTACATGGCGGCGCATGCATCGCTGGCTAGGGCGCGTGTCGAAGCATGGAGGAGCGGCAACGGACGGGACGGGCCTCGCTCCCGTCCCCGATAAAGCAAAGGGACACCTAAGCCTCACATTAAATGTGTCTTGTCTTGTAATGCTAGCAATAAACTCACAATACTATAACACTTTCCACCTCCTGTGTGCCACTATGGCAGCCCCTTTCGCCTATAAAAGGAGGCCCATGGCGCACGAAGAGGGGATTCGGCTCTTTGGAACCCCTTAGCACCTAGAGCTAGTTCGAGAGCTCGGGAACACTAATACATCCACCAAAGCAGGATCATAGGGTTTTACGCATCTTTGCGGACCGAACCCGGGTAAATCCTCCTTGTGTCATCTGTTAGTCCTGCTCTTCTCACGATCCCCGCGCCCTGCAACCATTGAAGGGATTCTAGTGATCCCATAGGTGTTGTTTCCCACCGACTATCTTTGGCGCGCCACGTAGGGGGCGCTATTGTGAGAATCTGGTCCAGCAGTTAGCCTAGTTGTTCTTCATCGCCATGGCTCCTAAGAAGAAGGTGACCACGGAGATCGATTCGACCGGAACCGGGTAGGTACCAGCGTGGACCGGTAGCGGGCCGGTCACGGAGAGGACCCGTTGCACGGCCCGCAAACATCCACAGCACCTTGATGGTCCAGGCTTGGCGAGCGGCATCGTTCGTGCGCCGGGCGACAAGCCACCAGTCGCAGGCTCCAGAGACGGAGTCGCCCCCCCCCCCCCCGCAGGCGGCACAGGGCCCTCCAGGGGTGCCGCCGTCTCACCAGGCGGCGGCACGACAGTCTCCAAGATGCCAACACCGGTGCCCATGATGCGCTCCTCTCAGGTTGTGCGCGACGAGCGGCGTCACCTTGCCGGTGACCCTGCGCGCCGCCCTGGGAAGAGTCCCATGCATCCATAAAATGAAGAAGAGGGCCATCATGCGCACTGAGGAACTGATGGAGGTGGCGAACGGCCGCGGAGCCACGACGCAGCTCCTTCTAATGTGGTTAGGAGTCGAGGCGCATCGCGGTCCACCCAGCTTTCGCCGCCATCCACGCCGGCGGAAGCCCTAGCACGCGCGCAGTTGCTCCTCGATTTTCCTCCCGCCGCGGAGAAGCTCGACGAATGGAGGGTCACCGTCCGGAGCCTCGTCGGCATCGCCAACAATGACGGTCTGCGGCTGGCGGAACCCGTTGGCCGTTGCTCCGCCGAGCTGCCATGTCCAAGCAGAGGCCACGGCGGAGGCGACGCGGCCACGGTGTACTCCCCACCTCCATCCTGACCGCCCCGGGCATCGGCCCGTCATGGTGACGCTCGTGATGATATATCCATTGCATCGTCCGACCCGCGGACCAACCGCGATCAGCGCCAAGTCCTTCAGGAGTGGGCTCATGAGGACGCTCGAACTACGATCGAGCACCGACGTGACGCGCGCCACCAGTTGGACAGGCGGGCAGAGCCTGCCACGGACCACCCAGTGCCGGGAGGCTACGGCGGCCTACCTTACGAGGTTGGTTGTCCGGATTTCACCCGTGAGTTGTGGCAGTTCTAGTGGCCCGCCTACCGTACGTTCAAACCCGATGTTGGCGAGAAGTACAACGGCAAGACTCACCCGTCAGAGTTCCTCAGCATCTACACCATCGCGATGCAAGCTGCTGGGGCCCGCGATGATAAGGTGCTTGCCAACTACTTCCCGTTGGCACTTAAACCTAATGTTATGTCATGGTTGATGCACTTGCCGGTGGACTCCATCTCTTCTTGGGCGGATCTGTGCCATGAGTTTGTTGGCGCCTTTACCGGAGCTCACCAAGCGCATGGCCAGGCGAGCGATTTGCACATCATCCCCTAGAAGGAAGGAGAAAACCTGCGCAAGTACATCCAAAGATTCAGCTGGGTGCAGTACAACATCCCCGATGTTCATCCCACCGCCGTGATCAGTGCATTCCATCAGAATGTGCACAATCGCAAGATGCATGAAGAACTGGGGATGAACAAGGTTAAGGATGTGTTCGAGCTCTATGTTCTGGCCGATCGGTGCGCTCATGCCGGGGAGGGAAGGAAGTACCCCTGCGAAGATGCCGGTCCGGAAACCGACTCCACTGGCGATACCGCCACCCCAGCAAAGAAGGGCCGACGCTGTAATAGGAAGCACAAGGGAAAGGCCTTGCTTGCCGTTGAGGGATCCGATGACACTGGTACCACTAAGAAGACCAAGGCGAGCGACCCCGGCAAGGAGGTTGCCGGGTGTGACACTTGCCGGGCCTTGGCGGCTCCCGACAAGCCAGGAGGCTCCGACAAGTAGTACTGCAAGATCCACCGCACCAAGGGCCACGATCTCCAGAACTGCCGGCAAATAGAGCTACTCGCCGAGAAGCAGAAAGCCGAGTATGAGCGGCGGGACAAGGAGAAAGGCCCAAATGGTGTCGAAGGATCCGGCAAGAAACATGGCGGCCAAGGAGGCCGCCGTGGCAAGGATAATTAGCAAGAGAGGCCCGCCCGGGGCCGCGACCAGAAGCAAGAAGACAATGATCATGACGAGGACGGCGAGTCCGGCAACCACGAGTTTCAGAAAGCCACGGAGGCCATGTGCATCGATGGTGGTGCCTCGCTACATACATCTCATCGCCAACTCAAGCAGTGGGCGCGCGAGGTCACAACGGTGGAACCATGGTTTGACGCGCGAAAACCGCTGAAATGGTCCGGCACGCCCATCATCTTTGACACCGAGGACCACCCTGACCGCACCACTGCAGTCGGGTGCTTGCCGTTGTTGGTTTCACCAACAATCCGCAATCTCAAGGTGACAAAGATGTCGGTAGATGGCGGGGCCGGCCTGAACTTGATCTCGCCCGTTGTGGTCAGCAGGCTGTAGATCCTTGATGGAGACCTCGAGGAGACGGGTACATTCCAAGGGATCAACCCGAGGAGGAGTCAGCCAAAGGGAAAGATCACGCTGCCCGTGACATTCGGAAGAGAGCTGAACCACAGGACGGAGAGGATTGTTTTCGATGTAGCCGAGATCCCCTTGCCTTAAAACGAGATCCTCGGCCGCCCGGCGCTAGCCAAGTTCATGGCGGCTTCCCACTACACCTATAACATGCTGAAGATGCCCGGGCTGATGAACATCATCACCGTCCCCTCTGACAAGAAAGGTGCGCTGATCTGCACCGACCAACACTACCGAGAAGCAGTTGCAGCAGCTGCCGCTAAGGCACCTGCTCCTGCCGACGGAGCCATGAAGCAGAAGAAGATCGGCGAGACCCCTCGCACCCACTCCGGCAAGCACACCTCTTCGGGGTGTTGCGCTTCCATTGAGAACGTGCCAGAGAGCTCCACCGGCAAGAGCAAGAAGTCCAGGGCTACACCACCAGAGACCAAGAAGGTGCCCGTCAAGGAGGACGGCACGGGAGGAGCTTTTACCATAAGCTCCACCCTCGATAGCAAATAGGAAAGTGAGCTCGTGACCTTCCTACGGGCGAATGTCGATGTGTTTGCATGGCAAGCCTCCGACATCCCCGGCGATCCCAGGGAGGTGATTGAGAACCACCTTGCTTTCTGTCCTCACGCGCGGCCCGTCAAGCAGAAAGTCAGGAAGCAAGCTCTGGAGAGGCAAGAGTTCATCATGGAGGGAATGAGAAAGCTAGAGGTGGCAGACTTGGTGAGGGGAGTACTCCATCCTACGTGGTTGGCCAATCCGGTAGTGGTGCGCAAGGCAAATGGGAAATGGAGGTTGTGTATTGACTACACAGACATCAATAAGGCCTGTCCAAAGGACCCTTTCGCGTTCCACACATCGACCAGATTGTTGACTCCACGACTGGGTGTGACCTCTTATCATTCCTCGACGCCTACTCGGGATACCACCAGATCTTCATGACGAAGGAAGACAAGGAAAAGACATCATTCATCACCCCATGTGGTACGTATTGCTTTTTACGGATGCCTTTCGGTTTGAAGAGTGCTGGCTTGACCTTTGCAAGAGCAGTCCAAATTGGTTTTGAGCCCCAGCTACATAGAAATATGGAAGCTTATATGGATGACATAGTGGTCAAAACCAAGGACAAAGCAACCCTTGTGCAAGATCTAGAGGAAACATTCAGGAACCTGCGCAAGATCAACATCAAATTGAACCCTGAGAAGTGTGTCTTTCGCGTCCTGTCCGGCAAGCTTCTCGTGTTATTTGTGTCCCAATGCGGGATTGAAGCAAACCCATATAAGATCAAGGCCATCGAGCAGATTGAGGCACCCAAGCGAGTCAAGGACGTGCGTCGCCTCACTGGCTGCATTGTTACCAAGAGCCGGTTCATCTCCAAGTCTGCGGAGCGTGCCCTTCCTTTCTTCAAGATCTTGAATAAAGCAAGGCCAGTGGAGTGGACCCCAGAAGCCAAGGCAGCGCTGTAGGATTTGAAGAAATACCTCTCCTCTACTCCAGTGCTGGTTGCGCTAAACCACAAGAACCATTGCTGCTCTATCTAGTGGCAACGAACCAGGTGGTTAGCGCCGCACTAGTGGAGCAGAAGGAGGCCGTTGAAAAGGAAACTACAGCAGCAGAGCCAACAGATGGCGGGCCGAAACCCTCTCCGGCAGGACTCGATCCAGGCAAGACTGAGTCCCCGTCAGGGGCTGACGGCAGCACAACAGGACCCACGCAACCAGGTGAAGAGGCACAGAAGAAGAAAATGGTGTAGCACCCAGTGTACTTCTTCAGCTCCCTCTTGCAGGGGGCTAGGTCGAGGTACTCGGGTGTGCAAAAGCTGCTTTTCGGCCTCCTTATGGCCTCGAGGAAGCTGCGCCACTACTTCCAAGCGCACGAGATCACGGTGGTCACCTCCCTCCCATTGCAACGGATAGTACACAACCCAGATGCAATGGGGAGGATCGTGGAATGGGCCTTGGAGCTTTCAAGCTTCGGTTTGAAGTTTGAAAGTACCTCGACAATTCAGAGCAGGGTCTTGGGTGATTTTGTTGCGGAATGGACCTCGACGCCCGACGAAGAGGTACAGGAGACCACTCTCCCCGGCAAGGAAACGAGCTGCGACTCGATCATCTACTTTGATGGTGCCTTCTCGCTGCAAGGCGCCGGTGCTACTGCGCTGCTTGTCGCACCCACCAGAGAGCACCTCAAGTATGTCTTCTAGACGCACTTTCCCCGGGAGATGTCAACCAACAACACCGCCGATTACGAGGGTTTGCTTGCCGGTCTCAGGATCGCGACAGACCTCAGAGTTAAGAAGCTCATTGTCAAGGGCGACTCACAGCTCGTCGTCAGGTAGGTCAACAACGATTATCAAAGCCCGTTGATGGAAGCTTACTTAGATGGGGTGAGGAAACTGGAGGAGCGCTTTGATGGTATACAAACGGAGCATGTCCCTCGTGCGGAGAATGACATTGCCAACTACCTGTCGAAGCGCGCTGCCCTCAAGCTACCCGTGGAACCAGGTACCTTTGTGCTTCAGTTAACCCAACCATCCGTTGAGCCATCAGTTGGACAAAACAAGCGCGGGAAGCTAGGCCCCGGCAAGTACTTCCCCACCGAGCTCCCCGGAGCCGCTCGCGAAGATGTTGCCGTGGATGCCGATCCTGCCGCGGGGCGAAGTTCACAAAGTGGCCAGAGGTGGAAGCAGTGAGGAAGGTGACAGTGCAGTCAGCCATCAAGTTCTTCAAAGGGCTAGTGTGCCGCTTCGGGGTGCCCAGTAGGATCATCACCGACAACGGCACACAGTTCACAAGCCATGCCTTCATGCAATATGTTGAAGATCTCGACAGCAGGGTCTGTTTTGCTTTCGTGGCACACCCACGGAGCAACGGCCAAGCAGAGAGGGCAAATGCTGAAGTCTTGCGAGGCTTAAGGACGAAAACTCTTGACAGGCTACGCAAGAGTGGAAGGCGCTGGATTGATGAGTTGCCGGCAGTTCTTTGGTCGACCAGAACGACGCCAAATTGTGCCACCGGCCAGACAACCTTTGCCCTGGTTTACGGGGCAGAAGCAGTTCTCCCCACAGAACTCATATACGGGTCACCTCGAGTGCTCGCTATGATGATCTTGAGCAAGAGCGATTGCGGCAAGATGACGCGATGCTCCTTGAGGAAGATCGTCTCCGAGCGGCTGTGAGAGCAGCACGCTACCAGCAAGCCTTGTGTCGCTACCATAGCCGCAAGGTTCATGCCCGGAGCCTTGAGGAAGGCGAGCTTGTTCTTCGGCACATTCAGTCGGCCAAGAAATCCAACAAGTTGACGCCCAAGTGGGAAGGCCCTTATCGGGTAACATGAGTCACCAGGCCCGGCGTAGTTCGGCTGGAGACCGAAGACGCCATTCCAGTGAGCAATTCCTGGAACATCGAGCATCTTTGCAAGTTTTACCCATAAGGCGCGGCTGTCGGGCCTCCCAGCAAGCCACCCTTTTGTACAAGCCTTGCCGGCAAGGCATGTAACCCTTTGTACAAAGCCAGGGGCAGACCCTGAGCATAAATAAACGAAGCGCTGGCGCCCTAAGTTATAGCATGCATGCTAGGTTAAGTCTCTTCCTTGGTTAGGGTTGATAATGCTTAGCTGCGGCTAACCCCTAGCTTAGAGGTCGAGTGCGTGTCTCCCTGTTCCTCTCTATATTTCTTTGGTTCACAAGGCATGTAAGTATTCTTGCCGAGCCATTTTGAAGAAAAAAGGGGAAACTGACCGGCGCCCGGGCCCCGGCAACCCAGAGTTGCCAGGGGCTGCAAGAACAAAGGTCCCTCCGTGGCAAGCCAAAATCGCCGGAGGCTGCGAATCCAGATAAGTCCTTCATCCTCTATCATGCATTTCGTTATGGACCGGGATACGTGAAACCCCGTTCTATCTCTAAGCTACCATGCTCCCTTTTTTCGGCACCCAAGGATTGTCTCCTGGGTCTGGATCTGGTCGCAGCCGCGGCAGCGAAGAAGGGGAACGGGGGGGCCTAAGCCCACCTCATCCCTGCCTACGCCAAGAGCTTGAGAAAAGTTGAGCGAGATGGAGAGACGGCAAGGCATGTTGCCGGGCGGAAAAAAACATTTTTCTTAAAGATGACAAGGGTTCACCCCTTGCCGTGGGTTCCTCCCGCGAACGAAAATCCTGGAAAACATCCCTTTTTCATTAAAAAAACATCCCATACAGGTATCGTTCATACGAAATGAAAAACATGAACAAGGGGATTATAAGTTCTAAAGCTAAGAAAGGCCTGAAGGCTTACAAGACTAAAAAGATATAAAGTGCCCGTAATCCCTTTCTTGTCCCTCTCCTCAAGAAATGGAACAAGAAAGCAGAAGGGCAAAAGGGGCGCCTAGGCGAGCTACGAGTGGCATAAGACACCAAGAGAACTTCCTGGCGGCCGTCCAAGGGCTGGATGGTGATGGCGGCGCCGGAGGCAGAGCTCGAAGACGAGGCGACAGGACGCCAACACGCGACGAAGGTGTTGGTGCCCGTGTACTCCGACTTGACGGCCTTGCCGCTTGTCCTCTTCCTCTTCTGCAGCCTCCCTACGCTAGCTGCCCAAGGAGACGACCCCGAGAAGTTCAAGGAGCTGGCGACGGGGATGATGGGGTCGCCGGTGCCTCTCGGAGCAGCGCCCGACACCTAGTCGGACCCGTCATCCTGCCGCCCGCTGCCCTCGTCATCGCTGCCGTTGTCTTCCTCGCCACACTCGCATGAGGAGGAGTCTTCATCATCGGAGGAGCTCTCTACGCAGCACCTCACACAGGTCCCGAAGTGCCCGAAGATCTTGACGGAGAGGAGGCCACCCTCCATTAGTTTGAAATGGAGAGCGAGCCCATCCATCAAGCTATGGAGGCGAGCGAAGGTCCTCCATCCTTGATGAAGGTACATGACGTGAGGGGCGGGGAACTCGACATCGACCAACGTGCCACTATTCCCACAGCTCCTCATGTGCAGCCGCAGCGCTTGTAGTGGATCCAGCTCCATCTCCCGCGCAAACAGGGTCGAAAGGCAAAGGCGAGGACACGGTGGATGGCGCAGCCTGACGAAGAATTCGCAGGGGTTGTCCCCAGCATGGCCCTCCATGGAAGGGAGGGCACCTGGAGGGGGAGAGGTAGATCTGCCGCCCCGTCCTACTCTCCCTCGGGCACCACGGCGGCCTCGACCTCGTCCCCTCCCCCTTCCTCTAGCAGTCGGCTCCGCCGCTACGAGCTCTTGGGGAGGAGTGATGCGCTGTTGGGCCGAGACCCTTGCCGCCACCGATGAAGCGTCGCCGCGCACCCTCGCCATGACAAAAGGAGAAAGGAAGCAAGGATGGGAAGAGGCAGATGGCGAAAGGTTGAGAGGCGCCGTCCCTCCCTCTCCCCTGCTTATAAAGGGGCGGGGGCGAGGCTCGGCCGCCCCCTCTCAGCCAATCCGGCCTCTTGAAGTGACAGCGAGTGGGGCCGTCGACCGCCCTCCCCTCTCCATTGAAGGCGTGTGGGAATCGACCCGCATGCACGCGACTACCCACGACCCATGCGCCTGTCATTCGCTCTGCATGCAGCAAACGTGGCACAAGGGGCGGGCGCAATGGGACGCGTGGAACGACGGTTCCCAAGCGAGGGCAGTAAATGGGAGGCGGCCCCGCGGTCTCAAAGAGACGCGCAAGCCGCCTCTTTACTATGTACCACGAGGTGACGCCAGCATGCCCACGTCATGCGCGTGCACGACCCCCACGTCGCGCGTTCAACGTGGGTCGTGGGAAGTGCAGTGGACGGGACAGTGGCCGCGGCAAAAATCCGCCCCAACTGCCCGCGCACCGTTCTTGGCCCAGCCCAACAACGTGCTGCGCTTATGTATGACCCAGGACCGGGGGCTCCTGCCGGTGTACAAAAGTACGGGTTCTCCTTTTGACCCCTTTACTTGTGCACGAGCAGTCAGAGCCTCCCGCCACGACCACGCACAGACACGGCAGCAAGGGGAAGCCGAAGATAAGCCGAGGTCACAAAGAAAACGAGGCAACGACAAGGACCAAGGCCACAAAGATCGGATGGGCGTAGCAGGTTCCCCCGGCAAGGACCCTTGTCGGGGCAGCCTCAGCAACCCCAGCAAGACCCTTGCCGGGGCAGCTCGCCCACGCCTGCCAAAGTGAGCCTCCCTTGAGCCCACCAAGGTTCAACAAACACGTTGGGATGAGGCTCGGGAGGCACCTCTGTGGTGGCATGCAGATCTTTGTGAAGATGAGGAAGAGACCAGACCAAATGAGGATAGGGAGGCAACCATCCTCGCTGAAGAAACCCACGAGACCCCCGGCAAGGTCCCTTGCCGGGGAAACCAGCGCGCCACAGCAAGACCCTTGCCGGGCTACCCGGCAAGACCCTTGCCAGGCCACCTCACGAAGCCCTCGCCAAGCGCACCGGCAGGGCCACCGCCAGGCCCGCGCCAACCAAGTCTTCACCGCCGTTCGCATGCAGCTGCAACCTCAACCAGCTGGGCAGGCACCTGCGTGGCAGCATGCAATCCTTCGTGGAGGCTCCACCACCACGCCACCTCACCTGCCTGCCTGCCTACATGGCGCCGCATGCATCGCTGGCTAGGGCGCGTGTCGAAGCATGGAGGAATGGCGATGGACGGGATGGGCCTCGCTCCCATCCCCTATAAAGCGAAGGGACACCTAAGCCTCGCATTAAATGTGTCTTGTCCTGTAATGCTAGCGATAAACTCACAATACTGTAGCACTTTCCACCTCCTGTGTGCCACTGTGGCAGCCCCTTTCGCCTGTAAAAGGAGGCCCATGGTGCACGGAGAGGGGATTTGGCTCTTTGGAGCCCCTCAGCACCCAGAGCTAGTTCGAGAGCTCGGGAACACTAATACATCCACCAAAGCAGGATCGTAGGGTTTTACGCATCTTTGCGGCCCGAACCTGGGTAAATCCTCCTTGTGTCATCTGTTAGTCTTGCTCTTCTAACGATCCCCGCGCCCTGCAACCGTAGAAGGGATTCCACTGATCCCAAAGGTGTCGTTTCCCACCGACACAAAGCTGATCGAACCTGCTGTCTCTTGATGAACAGTGACCGTTGTTGGGGATTGGATGAACAGTTCATGATGGGGGTTGGATGAATAGGACCCCGTGGTAGTAGAGGTCGTTGCAGCTGGATGAACAGGACCCCAATCGAGGAGGCCGCCACACTTGAGCCGGTTGGGGTGGATGAATAGGACCCCATGGAGGGCTGGTTGAACAGTAGCCGGTGGAGGCCGAATGAGCAGTAGCCCGTGGATCTAAAGTAGCTGGTGGAGGCAGGAGGAAGACACGATGGATGAACAGTAGCAGGTGGAGGCTGGAGGAAGTCGACGGTGGATGAATAGTATCCCATGGAGGCTGGAGCGAGGCAGTATATGGTGGATGAATAGTAACCCGAGGAGTCCCATTTTTCGGTACACAACACCCCTCCCGATGAACAAGACCCTGTTTCGACCGTAGGTGCTCCAACACAAGTCCATTTCATGTACACCACATCCCTCCTGATCAACAACACCCTGTTTCGACCGTAGGAGCTCCAACACAAGTCCATTTCCTCGGTTTTGCGGTACGCCAGACCCTTCCCGATGAACAGGACCCCTTTTTGACCGTACGCGGTCGAATAGAAGGCTGTTTCCTCCATTATGCGATACGCCAGACCTCGTTTCGGCTGTTCCGTCCAAGCCTGTAGGCTCCCAATGAACACGACGCATTACGTTGCCTCCTGATGAACACGACATAGTTTCTCCATTTCGACCCAACTGGTTGGCTACTGATGAATAGGGCACTGTTGCTGCCGTCCGTTGCCTCTCCATGTACACGAGCCTGGGCCATACGTATGCGCGAGTAGTTGTTCGAGACCCCGCCGGTATGTACTATGTGGCCGTAATTTTTGACATGTGGCTATACATACATGTAGATGGTTTAGAAGGGACTGCCCGAACTGCTACATCGGAGGCTCTACTATTTCACGTGCTGCTGCTTGCTCGGCCATGGTTCATCGTTGCAGAGAGACCGATCGACTAGTATGTACGTACCTATTCACGACCGGACAAACAACGCTACGTATGCTTCGATCGGCTAGGTCCCAGACGTAAGGGAGGATAAGGAGGCACTCCCTTACTTGCGAAGATATATGTGGTGGGTCCCAGATGTCAGGGGGAGGAATCATTTTTTGCGCATTATAAGGAGGCAGTTCCTTGCATGCGACCATGTAGCTGGTGGGTCCATCTGTCAGCCTCACCATGTACAGTCGTCTTATGATGTCTATTATTTATTGACAACATTGACCATGCCGTGTAGAGAGCACCAAGGCGGTGGACGACGGTGAGGCCTGGTAAGGGAACGATGCAGAGCTAAGGAAGACGATGTAGTGGATGCCCACGCGGAGGGGAGTACGAGGGTTCATTGGTTCCGCTGCGGTGTGAGGCTGCCATCACCAGAAAATAACACAAGTTGTGGGTGAGTAGTGGGAAGGCCTGGCCGGTAGTGGGATTAGGTGGGGTAGTGAGGCCTGCACGGCGGCTCTGCCTCCCACGGAAGGCAGGAGCAGGCGGTCCCGCCGGCGCTGGTTTGGGCAGCTGGGCGTAGAAGATCAGAGGTTGAAGAAGTAGCACGGCTGTCTGATTAACATCCAACAGTCGAGCTGGTAGAATCATTTATTGACTAAGTTGACAAAGCCTTGCATATGTGTCAGCTTAGTAGGCCCACAAGTCAGTGTAATAAGGAGGCACTTACATCCCTCTTCCAATGGCTATTGTTTGTTAACCATATTGACCATCACGCACAAGCGAACCAACGCGGTTGATGATAGCGAGGCCCTGGAAGGGAATGACCTGGAGCCGGCGAAGCCACAACAATGGATGCCCATGTTGAGGGGAGTACGATGGTTGACTGGTGAGTTGCGGGGTGAGGCTGCCATCACTGGAAAATAACAGGAGGTGCGGGTAGGTACAGGGATGGCCTGGCCAGCGATGGGAGTAGGGTGGGCTGGTGAGTCCTGCACGGGAGCAAAGCCGACAACGAAAGGAGGCAGCAGGCAGTCCTGCCGATGCTGGTTTGAGAGGCTGGAGCAGGAAGATCAGAGATTGAAGAAGCACGACAGCGGTTGGATGTACATCCAATAGTCACTGCTCTGTGTTGACTTAGTTGATAAAGCCTTGCGTACGTGTCAAAAAAAATTTTTAGGACGACATCATCGTCAACCTAGTAGGCCCACAAGTCAGCCTCTAAATCTGTGGAAAACAACATACAACCCATTTGCCATTATTTTTAATAATTTACAGCCCATTTTCTAATTCTTAAGGATATTTTGAAGCCCATATTCTTTTGTTAGCATTACAGACCTTATTCTGACCACTGCTAAAAAATTCAACAAAATGTTGCATATTTCGGTGGGGTCCGAACTCTTTTAATCACAAAATTTCGAGTCACATTAAAAATAATTATAAAAACAACTTTATGTCAAATTAAAATACAACAAATTTTTCCTCGCAAAAAAACAATGAAATTTCTTGAAATCCTGAAAAAACAAAATTTGAATCTAGTTGTCGGTTTTCTGTTTTTGAAAATTTACAGCCAAATTTCTAACTACTTATAGCCCATTTTCTGGGGAAGCCGAATATATCCCTCCTCATATTTAAACATTTGCAGCCCAGAAGGGCTGAGAAATGAAGGTAGGTATGGGTTGAGTATTATCCAAAAAATTGAAATGGGCTAGCCATTTTTAGAAAGAAAAAAGATATCAACTGGGCTTGTCATGTGCTTGAATAAAAGCCTGGGCTAGATGGGCCACAAGCCCCGCACAGCGAAGTTGATACCCTGCTTTGTTTCTACAACTGGGCGAGCAGCTGGGTCCCTATTGTTATAATATTTCTATCTTTAATAAAGGAAATGGCAAGCCATTTTCCTTGTTTCAAAGAAAATATGAAAGTCATAATCGACTTGAAAAGGGCAACAACATCCAACTCAAGGTTACAAAAGGTACAAAAGGCCAAGGATTAATTCTTCACGAAATTTAGAAAAAACCCAGATTAAACATGGCAATAACATCTAACCCAACCACTCTTTTTGGCAGTCACAAACAAATGGATTGGTCTGATCCAGAAAATCAACATCGAGTGCAAAAAATTTACTGGTGCACAAGTTATTGTAAATAGAAGCCAAGCACGTTCAGAAACCCATTTGTCCACCTGAAACTTCTTTTTTGTGGTTCAACATATCTATCCGTGAGAAATTTCTTGTTGAAAAACTTAAGCCTCATGAACAATTGTAACCTCGCATTCAACAGGAAGAATGTGACAAAGCTTTTGTTTGCCTGGTTGGATGCATATCCTTCCATCGTTATTGTCCTCAAACAAATGTCATGAGAAATGAGAAAATCCCGATGCTTATAACGCCACCGATTGGTTATATGTTTTTCCATGTGTTAGTTCCTAAGTAGACATGAAGATTGAAAACAGTTAAGGTCTAAAAAAAGGGTGTCGAATGAGCGACAGTTGAACGGTTAATTCTAGTACAATATATATGGGCTTTCGATGGCTGAATTCGGTGTGAATGAAATCATCACCTTTATATACAAATTCTCCAGGCATTACAACAAGCCAATAATTGTGTTCAGATCATAACTAAACAGAATCCAGCACCTTTGATAGGCTATCCATGGACGAACTCTTCATTGAGCATATAACATAATATTAGTACCCAAAATGTACTCCAACACAATATAAAACTTATGCGCACAAATGAAAAATGAAGCTTATGATTACAAATGTGTAGATGATAATATACAGTACCTGAATAAGTGTGGAGCCAAACAACAACTTCTGATAATTAAACGGATCAGGAATTACACCCAAGGTCTCTAGTTTAGGCACAAAGACGAGAGTTGTCTGTGAAGGTATAGAACAATAATGAAGGAGAAACCTCTGAAGTGAAGAGGCATCTTCGATGTTGAGCTGTTGTCCTTTAAAAGAAATTCCAATGCTTTTAAGGTGAGGCAACTTTATTTGGAGACAACTGATAGTTATTTCTATTATGAAAACAATCAGCAAGCGCTCTAGGGCAGGGCAACTAGAGTGGATGATGCTGTGTAGTGAGGCCTCCGACAGGTAAACCACCACAAGCAAATGTTTTTTTAGAAGTGGTACTTGAAGCATTTGTACCAGATCATCTGGTAGATGGCACTGGGCGAAGGTGGAGGTGTGGAGAGAGGAGGAAAACCACGAGATGGACAACGGTGGTGTGGGCACAAATTCTTGGCCTTTGGTTTGTGGTATGTAACTTTTGTGGTAATGTTAGAACTCAAACTGTTGGAGTTTTTTGAATTATGGGGATGTTAGCCAGGCATCCACCGCGCAGGGTATGGATAGAAGGTAGCGTGTCGTGATGTAGAGGCATTGAACGGAGCCCTGGTGGGAGGAGATGATGGCTCTGACGAGTTCAAAATCATGAACAATAGATAGCTGATGATATTCGAGATTAAGGGGCGTGGCGTGCCATAGAGGGCGCCTCCAAGTTGAGAGAACTTGGGTGCGGCAGCAATCCTTGGTGGGGAGAAGAGAGATGATCTCCCCAAGGATGTCGTCCGGGATATTGTTGATGCGGTCCACCCGAGATTCTCTGGGTTCCTCAGATCTGGTGGGGGGCTCGCCGCTTCTCCCTGCGCTGCCAGGTGTGGGGTCTACAACCGGCACTGACGCTGGCGAGAGCCTCATCTTCTTGGTGTTGGGGCCAGCCGACTCCATTTCCCTTACGGGTGTCACGCTGAGCTCATGGGTTTGAGCAAAGTAGCGAGAGACGGCCCTAGTGGCAGTGCGAGTGGGGAAGAAAGAGGGCTAGGGTTTTCTGTATGAGTGAGGAAGAAGAGGAGCAAGCATTTTCTATACAAGTGAGGAGGAAGGTGAGCGGGGTTTTTTTGAACGAGTGAGGAAGATGGGGAGTGGGGGGAATTGGTGGGAGACGGAAGCGGGAGAGTCCAGCGAGCTACAGTAAGTGGAGGTGAGGAGGAATATGGGCTTTTCCTTGCAAAAAACAAAAACATATGGGCTTTAATATGGATAGGCTTGTGTATCGACCTAGTCAGCTGCCCGTGTTTCGTATTGGACGGCCTTATACTAGAGGCAGCACATTAGAGACACTCTCCAGCTCTCCAGCTTATTGCCCTTTCAAAAGGAAAAAAGAGACGCCTCCAGCTTAGGGCTCCTCAATGGTAACATTTCTCAACTTGGAAAAAAGTTATAGCTCCTTCTCGGGCCGGCTTGGCATCTACCAAATTATAGGACGCGGTGGTTTTCTCCATAACATTCGGCACGACATGCGGAAAATCTGGAAACTGGCTTGGCCACAAGAATAATGAAGAAGCAAAGAAAATCTCAAGGGACGAAGCCGCCTCAGCACTCTTGCATGTCCACTAATTAGGGCCTGCCCCGATGATGCCCAGCGGTGCAGTCATGCAAGTCCCAGGGGTTTCTGTCGGTGCAACGAACCCTGGGTCTGTTGCCCAGACTGTGCACAGGTACGAGGATAAGTTCACAACACCATGATCAAACTCAAGCAAGATGGATCAACTCCCTTGAAGGATCCGAGCACAGATCAAGAAAGCCAAGACTATCCAGAGGAGCAAGGTACTACAAAGAGAAAAGCCTCCCCTATCGGACAGGCAAGCCTTGCGAAGGCAAAGATATCTCTGGAAGCGAGCCCCCACCGAGTCATCCCGGCAGGCCTGCCGGGACTAGTGGAGGCAAACCACTCCACCGCACCACCTCACCACGATGTACGTCGTGGATCAGTGCGGTGTCAAGCTCCAAGATGACTTGGTGGCTGCTAAATGCCACATGGCAGCCACCTCCTACAAGAAATACCTACAAGCGACACCCGTTCTGCGACGTGTCGAGCAAGCAGCCGCCAAGCTAGCAAAACAGCCCGGCAGGGTCTGCCGGGCGAGCCGTGATGTGACATTGGGCGGCGCATTTAATGCTCTCTGTCAGCCTGCAGAGTTAGGTATGATAGCACTATTTCCTATCTAATCAGTGCGTGAGGACTGATTTGCCACTATGGTGACCCCTTGATCTATAAAAGGAGGCCCATGGCAACCATAGAAAGGATTCAGACCTTTGTACACTCATACGCGTGCAGCCGTTCTCGTCCCAAGACTACCCTGTCGGGCGAGAGCGCTACACTTTCCACCACCATCCACCATCAATCCACCAAAGCATGAGTAGGGTTTTACGCCTTGCGGCAGCCCAAACCTGGGTAAAAAGTGCCCGTGCGATCTCTGTCGTGCTCCCTCACGCTCCTCCGCTCTTTGTGCAATGTGCCATCCCCCCACCAAACTAGAAAGGGGCTCGTAGCCCCATAGGTGGCCGTGGTTCCCCCACGACACTAGTTGGCCAAACCAAATCAATAGATCGAAGGGAAATACAAAGCTATAACAATCATGAATAAAAGAGTTCTGAAAAGACTCAAGTAATATTCATGGATATTCTGACCACAAACTCACGATTCATCGGATTCCAACAAACACACCACAAAAAGTAATTACATCGAATAGATCTCCAAGAACATCGAGGAGAACATTGTATTGAAGATCAAAGAGAGAGAAGAAGCCATCTAGCTAATAGCGATGGCTTGTGGTAAACTACTCACACATCACTGGAAGGGTAGCAAGGTTGATGTAGACTCCCTCCATGGCCGGTTCCCCCTCCGGCAGAGTACTGGAGAAGGCCTCCAGATGGGATCTTGCGAGAACAGAAACTTGCAGTGGCGTATAAAGAATTTCGAGTGGCTCTCTAATGTCAGAGGAATATTTGAGAATTCATAGAGGTGTAATTAGGTCAAGAGGTGCCATGAAGGGCCGATAAGCCTGGTGGCGCGCCTCCCGAGCTTGTCGCTCCCTCATGGCTCATCAGATCTTCTCCTGAACCTTTTACGGTCTCGTCTGGTCCAGAAAAAATTAATCCAACGTTTTTTCTCCATTTGGACTCTGGTTGATATTGATTTCCTGAATAGCAAAGAACAAGCAAAAAATAGCAACTGGCACTGGGCACTAGGTTAGTCCCAAAAAATGATATATAATTGCATAGAAAACATCCAAGATTGATACTATAATAGCATGGAACAATAAAAAGTTATAGATACGTTGGAAACGAATCAACAGTACGGACGGTTCCCGGAAATCATAACCGCAATCTCATGTACTATCTGAGAGCTCCATGTGTGCGCAATGCATCATTCAATCTTCTGACATGTCCCATATGGACATTGCCTTTCGTTTCATGCCTGGACAATGCATCACTCATTCATCTTGTTCTGTCGTACGACTAACATAAGGAAGAGGAAGGGTCAGCAGAACTAGGCCTCGTTGTACCAGTCTTACATAAAAGACTGGACCTAGGTGAAGGATAGTCTGCCTCTGCCCGACCAAGAAGCATTCAAAAACTACCTAAGGTGGCTAGCCAGGAGTAGCCATTTGAAGCTTCCTGCTGCAATGTCGTCTATCAATCTAGCAGACGGTAAGGAGACGGAGGTGGAGGACCACAAGCATCAGGACCGTAGGGTCGTCGAGGGATCTCATGTGGACATTGATGGCTTGATGGCTAAACTGGTAAGCGACATGTAACCCTTTTTGTTTGACGAGATCATCATCTTTTGCCATACTTAGTCAATCTGATGGCTTAGGAGGAGGCCTGCTATCGTTCACTACTGTTGTTGACTTATTGATTTGTTGAGCAAAGCTTTCAAGGTCTCATAAAAATCTCTCTCTGTTAACCTCTTTTGAGTTCCCTGCTTGTTGTAGAACTAACACTACAAAAAAGACACATCCGTGACTTTTGGCCCGAACAAAAAGTTTTTCTGTCAGACACTTCTATGGCGATAATTGTGAAAAAAACACATATCATCATAGATGTGCTGGGCCACTACTTCTATGACAAAAAATCATGACAGAAAATGGGATTTTCATCCTGGGCGGGCCGGGAACGTACCTACATGACATTCTTTCGGCCGTCCATGACATAAAAAATCATGGGAAAAGTGAGGGGGAGGAAATTTTCTCAGAGCCCGGTCACGGTGGGTAGTCGGGGCCAAGTGATCAGTGTGGTTTGCGCATTTCTCTTGTAGGTGCACGTGTGTGCAAGGCATTCGCTAACTAAACCCGAGCATGATGGAGAGGCATTCACTTACCGAACCCAAGCGATCGATCTCGCCCTCGCACCACCTCTAGCCACTCAAGCCGATCGGTCCTTCGATGCCTAACTGAACCTGTGTGATTCCTTCGCTGCCTAATTGAATCGACCGATCCTTCTCGCTGCTTGCTAAAGCCAAAGACGCCCGTACGTTCGAGACATAGCCGGTTTGGTTGCCTCTCGATGAACAATGCTCGTTGTTGCCTCACGTGCGATACACATAGACATGAGTCGAGTTGCATCAATCGGTTGAGCCGGTTGGTTGGCTGTGGATGAACAGTTCATGGAGGGGGTTGGATGAACAGGACCCCGAGGAGGCTGACGAAGCCCAGCCCGTCGGGGGTAGATGAACAGGACCCAGTGGAGGGCTGGAAGAACAATAGCCGGTGGAGGATGGAGGAGGTCGACGGTGAATGAACAGTAGCCCATGGAGGCTGGAGCAAGGCAGTAGACAGTGAGGAACAGTAGCCCCAGGAGTCCCATTTGGCAGTACGCCGCACCTCTCCGATGAACAGGAGCCCGTTTCGATTGTAGGTGCTCGAATAGTGGTCCATTTCTTCCGTTTTGCGGTACGCCACACCCCTCCTGATCAACAAGACACTGTTTTGACCGTAGGAGGTCGAAGATAACTCCGCTTCATCCTTTTTGTGGTATTCCAGACCCCGAGACAATGAACAGAACCATGTTTCGATCGTAGGCGGCCGAAGAGAAGGCCGTTTCCTCTATTTTGCGATACACCAGACCCCTCCCAATGAGCAGGACGCCGTTTCGGTTGTTGCAAACAAGTCGGTTGTCTCCCGATTGATGAACAGGACGCGTTTGGACCCAGTCGGTTGCCTCCTAATGAACACGGCGTTGTTTCTCCATTCCAACCAATCCGATTGGCTGCCAATGAATAGGACATAGTTGCTATACGCATTCAAGACCCCGCCCGTATGTACGTACGTGGCCGAATTTTTTCCGTGTGGCTGTAGGTACGCGTACACGATTTAGAAGGGACTGCCTGAACTCCTACATCGAGGGCTCTACTATAACACATGCCTCTACTTACTCAGCCATGCTTCATCCTTGCAGAGAGACCAATCAACCAGTATATACATACACGTTCGCGACCAGAGAGACAACCGTACATACGGTTCGACCGGGTGGGTCCCAACTATCAGGGAGGATAAGGAGGCACTCCCTTGCGTGCGAAGATATATGTGGTGGGTCCCAGTTGTCAAGGGAGGAATCATTTTTTTGCGTGCAGCAAGGAGACACTTCCTGGCATGTGAATATGTAGCTGGTGGGTCTAGCTGCCAGCCTCATCATGTACAATCGTCTTTCATTGGATGTCATTCGTTGACAATGTTGACCACACCGCGCTAAGAGAACCAATGTGGTGGACGACGGCGAGGCCTGCTAAGGGAATGATGCGGAATCGAGGAAGACGAGGCAATGGATGCCCATGCAGAGGGGAGTACGAGGGTTCACTGGTTCCACTGCGGTGTGAGGCTACCGTCACCGGAGAATAACATGGGTTGTGGGTGAGTAGAGGGAAGGCCTGGCCAGCGGTGGGATTAGGGTGGGTGGTGAGGCCTGCGCGGCAGTAGTGCAACACACGGGAGGCAGGAGAAGGCAGTCCTGCCAGCGTTGGTTTGGGTGACTGGAGCAAGAAGATCAGAGGTTGAAGAAGCAGCACGGTTGTTGGATTAACATCCAACAATCCAGCTGCTAGAATCATTTGTTAACTAAGTTGACAAAGCCCTGCGTATGAATTAGCTTAGTAGGCCCACAAGTCAGCCACCAAATCTGCCGGGTCCGAGCTGTCATCAGGAGGAATAGTTTTTTCGCATAATAAGGAGGCACTTCCTTCCGTGCGAAGATTTTCCCGGTGGGTTCCAGCTGTCAGCAGGAGCAATCATTTTTGTTGTAAATAAGGAGACACTTGCTTGTGTGGGTCCCTATTGTCAACCTCTCCACTTACATCCCTCTTCCGATGGCTATCGTTTGTTGACCATGTAGACCACGCCGCGCCCAGAGCAACGATGCGGTGGACGATGGCGAGGCCCAGGAAGGGAATAACCCGGAGCCGGTGAAGCCACAACAGTGGATGCCTAGGCTGAGGGGAGTACGAGGGCTGTCTGGTCGGTTGCGAGGTGAGGTTGCCGTCGCCAGAAAATAACAGGAGGTGCGGGTGGGTAGAGGGATGGCCTGGCCAGCGATGGGAGTAGGGTAGGCCGGTGAGGCCTGTGTGGTAGCACAGCCAGTCACAAAATGTGGGAGCAGGCAGTCCCACCATCGCTGGTTTGGGCAGGTGGAGCAGGAAGATCAGAGATTGAAGAAGCACGATAGCGGTTGGATCGAGATCCAATAGTCACTGCTCTGTGTTGACTAAGTTGACAAAGCGTCAAAAACAATTTAGGACAACATCGTCATACAAAGTATTTCGGGTTGTTCTCTGATGTCAGGGGAATATTTGAGAATTTATAGAGGTGTAATTAGGTCAAGAGGTGCCACGAGGGGCCGGCAAGCCTGGGGGCACGCCTCCCGAGCTTGTCGCTCCCTCATGGCTCGTCAGGTCTTCTCCCAAACCTTTTACGGTCTCTTATGGTCCAGGAAAAATTAATCCAACATTCTTTCTCCGTTTGTACTCTGTTTGATATTGATTTCCTGAAAAGCCAAAACCAAGCAAAACACAACTACTCGCACTGGGCACTAGGTTAGTCCCAAAAACTGATATATAATTGCATAGACAACATCCAAGATTGATACTATAATAGCATGGAACAACAAAAAGTTATAGATACATTGGAAACTTATGAAGAGTACAGACGGTTCCAGGAAATCCTAACCGCAATCTCGTGTACTAATCGAGAGGTCCATGCGTGCACAATGCATCATTCAATCTTCTGACATGTCCCATATGGACATTGCCTATCCTTTCATACTTGGACAGTGCATCACTCATTCGTCTTGTTCTGTCGTACGACTAACAGAAGGAAGAGGAAGGGTCAGCAGAACTGGGCCTCATTGTACATGTCTTACATAAATGAGTGGACGTAGGTGAAGGGTAGTCTGCCTCTGCACAATGAAGAAGCATTCAGAAACTACCTAAGGTGGCTATCCAGGAGTATCCGTTTGAAACTTCCCGCTGCAAGGCCATCTATCAATCTTGTAGATGGTACAGAGACGGAGGTGGAGGACCACAAGCATCAGCACTGCGGGGTCGTCGAGGGATCTCAGGTGGACATTGATGGCTTGATGTCCAAACTGGTAAGTGACATGTAACTCTTTTTGTTTCACGAGATCATCATCTTTTGCCATACTTAGTCAATCTGATTGCTTAGGAGGCGGCCTGCTATCATTCACTACTACCTTAAGAGATAGCCGTTGGAAACACTTATTGATGTGTTTAGCAAAGCTTTCAAGGCCTCATAAAAAATTGACTCTATTAACCTCTTTTGAGTTCCCTGCTTGTTGTAGAACTAACACTACAAAAAGAGACACATCCGTGACATTTGGCCCGAACGAAAAGTTTTCCTGTCATGCTTATGACACTTCTATGGCGATAATTGTGAAAAGACATGTATCATCATAGATGTGCTTGACTCCTACTTCTATGACAAAAAATCATGATAGACAATGGGCTTTTCGTCCTGGGCGGGCCGGGGACGCACCTTCATGACATTCTTTCGGCCGTCCATGTCATAAAAAATCATGGTAAAAGTGAGGCGAGGAAATTTTCTCGGAGCCCGGTCACGGTGGGTGGTCGGGGCCAAGCGATGTAGTGTGGTTTGGGCGTTTCTCGCGTAGGTGCGCGTGTGTGCGAGGCATTCACTAATTGAACCCGAGTGCGGTGGAGTGGCGTTCTCTTACTGAAACCGAGCGATCAATCTCACCCTAGCACCACCTCTAGCCAGTGAAGCCGATCGATCCTTCACTGCCGAACTGAAGCCGAGCGATTCCTTCGCTGCCTAACTGAACCCGATCGATCCTTCTCGCTACTTACTGAAGCCGAAGGCACCCGTACGTGTGAGACATAGTCGGTTGGGTTGCCTCTCAATGAACAGTGCTTGTTGGTGCCTTGCACGCGATACATGTAGACACGAGTCGAGATGCATCGATTGATTGAGCTGGTTGGTTGGCAATGGATGACCAGTTCCCGAAGGGGGTTGGATGAACAGGACCCGAGGAGGCCGCCGAAGCCCAACCAGTTGAGGGTCGATGAACAGGACCCCATGGAGGGCTGGAAGAACAATAGTCGGTGGAGGATGGAGGAGGTCGACGGTGGATGAACAGTAGCCCGTGGAGGCTGGTGCGAGGCAGTAGACGATGATGAACAGTAGCCCCGGGAGTCCTGTTTTGCCGTACGCCGCACCTCTCCTGATGAACAGGAGCCCATTTCGACCGTAGGTTCTCGAAGAGTGGTCCATTTCCACTGTTTTATGGTACGCCACACCCCTCCTGATCAAAAGGACCCCGTTTCGACCGTAGGAGGTCGAAGATAACTCTGTTTCGTCCTTTTTGCGGTATGCCAGACCCGAGCCGATGAACTGGACCCTGTTTCGACCGTAGGCGATCGAACAGAAGGTTGTTTCTTCTGTTTTGCGGTACGCCAAACCCCTCCTGATGAGATGGACCCCGTTTCGGCTATTCTGTCCAAGAAGGTTGGCTCCCGATTGATGAACATGACGCGTTCCGACCCAGTCGGTTGCCTCCTGATGAATTCGGCGCTGTTTCTCCATTCCGACAAAGCCGGTTGGCTGCCAATGAACAGGACACAATTGCTATACACATTTGAGACCCCGCTCGTATGTACGTACATGGTCGTATTTTTTTCTGTGTGGCTGTAGGTATGCATACATGATTTAAACGGGGCTGTCTGAACTGCCACCTCGGGGGATCTACTATGACACATGCCGCTAATGTAACATCCCAATTTTCAATTTGGATGTTATACATAGATCATCATATGCATATCATATTTATTCTTGCATTTTGTTGTGATCCTAGAAATCTTAAACAACTCAAGGACCCAAGGGGAGAGTTGGAGGTTTCACCAAATTCATATTTGAATTTTTTTTCAAATTTGAAGGAGGGATCAATTTGATTTTATTATTTTTCTCTCCAATTATTTCCAATATTAAAAATAAATGTGAGAAGATAATATGACTTCTTCAAACTAAGAGAAATATTGGAGAAAGAATTTTAAAATCAAATTATCTTTTTATTGGTATTTTATTTGCTATTTTTATTTGAATTAGAAAAATATTGCATTTTTGAAAATTGCACCTTAATCCAGAAAAATGTTCATCTTGTCCTAAATATTAGGTTTGGGCAGAGAAAATTATTTCTAGAATTTTTAGAATTTTTCTATATTTATTTAGGGTTTTTCCTCATGGTGAAATTGTTTAAAAAAAAGTTCCAGACCGATTGGGCCGAAGCCCAGCCGGCCCAGCACGCCGAACGCCTCGTCCCCGAGCGCGGGACTCCCGCTGCCGCCCGACGCCAAGTCCAGCTAGGACTCTAGCGCCGCCGCCCCCTCCTCCAAGCCACACCCGCCGGACCCCTTTATGAGCCACCCACCCCACCGCCTCTCCCCCTCAACCCGCAGTCGCGCCGCCGCCGTCGCCTCGTCGTGCCGTCGCCTGCCAGTGCCATCGATGCCCGCCGCCACCGTGTAGCCGCTGCCGCCACGTAGCCACCGCCCCGCGTCGTCGCCTCCCGCCGCCGCCACCGCCGCCACCGAAACCGACCGATCCTGGTTTATTTCAGGTTTATTTCGGTTCGGCAGTTTTAGATCAGTTTTATTTAGGTTTTCTTATTTAACGAGTGTTCGTTCGTTCGTTCGTTTTAATGAACGGTTTTCGTCGTATAAGTTCTGTTAGCGAACGTTTGCGCCGTAGTTTTTTCTTTCTAATTTATTTTCGGCCAGGGACCTATCCGTGAATAGTTTTATCGCAATTTAGCCCTTGATCATTAAACTAGCATAACTTTTTACTCGTTTACCCAAAGTAGATGAAACCAGTGCCTAAATCTTTGTAACATTCTGTTCTTTTCAGTTAACCAACTTGAACATGATTTTGATACTATAAAATTTAAGTTTAGTTCAGATTAGTAAACGATCTTGTTTCGTTCGTATTTTGATTTTCGTTTCTCCGCTTGAGTTGAATCTTTTTGGAAATCGTAGCTAATCACTTATACCTAATGCTAAGATCTAATTCACATGATAATAATGCTGTTAGGTTTTACTTTTTGTTAGTCTAAGCCGTTTGCTTCTTTCATGTTTGGTTTGGATCTTTTCTCGGTTTTCTCGATGTTTCGTTTGAGTGATTGCTTATGTATGCTATTGTTTGTTTACGCTAGATTACCCGGAGTGCGAATCTTGTTACTACAAATCTCTAGAGTTTGCAAATCGTCAGCAAGGCAAGTTACACTTTGATCATACTCTTTTATACCCAGTTTTTACTATGCATTAGTATTGCTCCTCAAACAATTACATGAGTAGGATTGGGAACATGTGGTTTGGTTGTAGTACTTGAGGTAGGAACCTAATACTTTTGATCACCCCGGGAATATACGTTATGCTTATTTATTGCTTAGCCATTCTCGTAGATGAGGATTGGATTGTGATTTACACATGGAAGTTTGAGAGTTATTTAATCATGGATAACATTAAGGTGGCAACTTTAAAATACATCTGGGTGGATTGGTTGAGGCACCTGGGGAACCTAGTGTTGCCTATTTTTGGGAAATCCCGGAGTACCTGTGTGATTTTACCTACGGTTCGCCATCCAGGCTCAAAGGGATCATAAGATTATTCATGCTAGAAACTTCCGTGTGTAGCCACAAGCCATTATGGGCTCTGGCATAGTTGAGTAAGTTGCGTGAGCTCTTGAAGAGGTGGACTAGAAGATGTATGGGAAAGTAGGTGTACTGGTTTGTCCGGAGTAGAGAGTTAATGCTTCAGAAAGACTATGTCTCAATCATCCGATCATGGATGCGGTCGAGTCTTGTGGGGAAAACTGCGCAAACCTCTGCAGTGTATAAACTATTCATGGTTAGCCGTGTCCCCGGTTATGGACATCTTGAGTATCTAGTACTTGAATCTATTGATGTGATCTCATCACTTTACTTAATGAATTTATTGGGATAATGATAATACTTTTAATTGGGATTTCAGTTGGGTTTACCTCATCAAATATTAGGCAACTTGGGAGTAGTCAAATAAATTTATTGCGTTGTTGTAGGGAAAACTAGATTTATGCAAGATCATAAACTTACAGCCTCTACCAGCCAAATATTGCATGTAGATATAGTTCTTGCATTTCATTGCTTTACAATGTAACTCTGCTAACATATTCAATGTGCTGACCTACATGGCTGCAGCATCTCATGTTGCAGACTACTCAGACGATGAATAAGGAGCGATAGGTTGTTGTTTTGCACTCACCTATGCCGTTGGAGCTGATGGACTCATTTACCTTTGAAGCTTCCATAGTTATTTAGTTTAGATGGCCTTCAACCATTATATTTTTGTGTAATCATACCCTTTATGAGGACTCGATGTAATAAGTGTGTGATTGAAACTCTGTTATAATTCCTCGACTACTGTGCGTGTCAGCATTATCAATCCAGGGATGACACTGATGCATAGAGACTTGACCGTTTGAGGTCTGGTCGCTACAAGATGGTATCAGAGCACAAACTGACTGTAGGATGCGACCACTAGAATAAGCCACATGATTTCTCTTCTCTACTCATTTCTAATTCTCCTCTCTTTCTACTCTATAGATGGCGGATGCCAGGAACAAGTTCACTCAGCTGGATGACAACACCCCTTTCGGATGCCACTTGAAGGAAGTCACTAAGTACTTGAACATTGGACTACCAAGCTTCACGGGGACTTTCTCTACATCTGTACCAGAAGAGGAGCGCTGGAAGATCAAAGTCTGGGTACCTGGGAGGACATTTGCGCCAACGATAGAGCTTATTGATTTCTACCTAGATGCACCAAGCTGGAGTATATTAAAGAGCATGGCAGCACATATCACCTTTGGACGCATATGTGAGGTGTACCACAAGGAGCTGGAGAACACCATTTATCATATATGTGTCCACCGAGATGAAAAATGGGAGATGATTCATACCAGGAGGGATGGATCAATCGCAGCCTACATTCAATAGATGGGAGACCATATTCGTCGGCAAGAGAATCAATAAATTATCCACATGAAGAAGATCAAGAAACTGGTGAAGAGAAACAAAGAGCTAGAAGAGGAACTCAAGTCTACATGAGATGGATACGAGGAAGAGATTTCCGTACTACTGGAGAAGCAAGAAGACCTAAAGAGTAAGGTAGGAATATCAATGGAGAATATCAAACGAGAACCAGCAAAGGAGATCCGTTCGGAGGACTACATCATCCTGGACGATACCGACATGGATAGTGATGCAAATGATGACAGCGATGACGACTATGTTGACGAAGCTGGAGCAGATATCATGGAGTCTTCCTTTGATGTAAATTTCTAGATGACCATCATTGTAACTAGTAGTATCCGCTCAAAGTAGTTAGCAACGACCGAGTTTGTAATCATAGGTTAGACCGATTGTGTGATTTTGTGTGCTATTGAATGAAGTGAATTGATTGTGTTTGTCTCATGAGCATATGGGTAGTGAATCTCTTAGACCTCAATTCTATTCTCTTTTCTCACCCCTTCTAACCCATCAGATGCCTTCAACACGTGACAATGTATTTGCATTCCCACCGGAGCTCACTTAGTTGATCCAGCAGCAGAATGCCTTGATGCAGATACAAGTTCAAAACCAGAACCGAGGCAACAACAACAACAACCGACCGCCACCACACCCTGTTGACCACCTAGCCCACTTTCTAAGGTTGAATCCGCTAGTGTTCTCTAGTAGCACCGAGCCGATTGTTGCAGATGATTGGCTCCGCAAGATTGGAAGAGAGCTGACTACTGCAAGATGCATAGATGCGGAGAGAGTGTGCTTTTCCGCACATCAGCTTGATAGACCCGCATCATCTTGGTGGGAGAATTTCACCGCCACTTACCCCATTGACACTGTTACATGGGATCAGTTTCAGCAGGCTTTCTGCACTGCCCATGTTTCAGCAGGAGCTATGATTATGAAGAAGCGCGAGTTTCACAACTTGCACCAAGGAGGACGTACAATGGGCCAGTATGTGGATGAGTTTAGAAAGTTAGCACACTATGCCCCTGATGACGTAGCCACAGATGCCGCTAAGCAGGAGAAGTTTCTTGAGGGACTCAATGATGAGCTGAGTATGCAGTTGATGGTGGCAACATTCAACAACTACTAGGAGTTGGTAGACAGGGCCCTCATGATTGAAGGCAAGCAGCAATAGATTGAAAATTGCAAGAAGATGTATGGACAAGGAAGGTACACTTCAGGACATCAGCAAAAGCCCCGCTATTCCCCGTACTCGGGCGGACACACAAACATGGAGGCCATAACCATGGAGTACATACGCACAATGGAGCAAGTTTGCATAACCACAGTGGCCCCAAGAATGGCAATGGGAATGGAGGAAGCAGCAGCCAGAACCATTCCAACCCTTCAACACCAGCTAAGAGGGAGCTGACCAAATTACCTGTTTTAAGTGCCAGAATATCGGACATTATGCCACTGAATGTCCTGAAGCAAAGAATGGAAATGTCAATGGAGGTTCTGCAAAGAAACCCAACCCCTTCACCAAAGGTCAGGTGAACCACATCAGCGTGGAGGAGATTGAGGATCAACCCGACACACTTGTCAGTAAGTTTTTGATTAATGCATTTACCGCACTTGTTCTTTTCGATACTGGTGCATCGCATTCATACATATCAAGGGGATTTGTGGATAAGTATAACCTGCCAACCATAGCCCTTAAGTCACCTATGTTAGTAAGTTCCCCAGGAGCGGAGTATATGGCCAGTAGGGGATGCTATCAGTTGCCACTAACCATAGGTAGACATGTTTTCCCCACCGACCTATTTGTTCTGGAGTCACAAGGATTGGATGTGATATTAGGCATGGATTGGCTATCCATGTTTTAAGGGAGCATTGATTGCATGAGTAAATCAATTCACCTCACCACCCCCTGATGGAAGAAGGATCAAGTATGTATCCCAGCATGTGCCGAGGAGGACTCAGGTGAATTCCTTATCAGGAGTTGTACAGGAGGAAATACCAGTGGTGAAGGATTACCCCGACGTATTTTCGGAGGATTTACCAGGCATGGCACCGGATCGAGACATTGAGTTTTTGATTGAGCTATTGCTAGGCACCGGACCAATATCAATGAGGCCGTATCGGATGCCCGCAAAGGATCTAGAGGAAATTAAGACGCAGATAAAGGAGTTACTGGAGAAAGGTTACATTCGACCAAGTTCATCACCTTGGGGAGCCCCAATGCTTCTAGTGGAGAACAAGGATGGATCTTTGAGGATGGTTGTTGATTATTGTGCGCTGAATATGGTGACGATCAAGAACAAATACCCTCTGCTGATGATCAATGATTTGTTTGACTAGTTGCAAGGAGCTAAAGTTTTCTCCAAGATCGATCTTCATTCAGGTTATCACCAGTTGAAGATTCGAGAGCAAGATATACCTAAGACAGCTTTTACCACAAGGTACGGGCTATATGAGTATACCATTATGTCATTTGTTTTGACTAACGCACCTGCCTATTTCATGAATATGATGAACAAAGTGTTTATGGAGTTTTTGGATAAGTTCGTCGTGGTGTTCATTAATGATATATTGGTCTACTCGAAGAATGAAGAAGAGCATAAGGATCATTTGCGTTTGGTTCTCGAGAAGCTCAGAGAACATTAGTTGTATGCCAAGTTCAGCAAATATGAGTTTTGGTTAAAGGAAGTTGGATTTCTCGGACATGTTATATCCGGAGAAGGAATAGCAGTAGAACCTACCAAGGTTGCTTCTGTCACTAAATGGTTGGCACCCACATTAGTTGGAGAGATCAGAAGTTTTCTTGGACTTGCAGGTTACTACCGGAGGTTTATTGAGAATTTCTCTAAGATTGCAAAGCCCATGACAGAGTTATTGAAGAAGGACACCAAGTTTAAATTGACTGAGGATTGTGAGGCCAGTTTTCAGGAGTTGAAGAAACGTTTGGTTACAGCCCCAGTGCCGATTCTCCTAGACCAACGCAAGGATTACCAAGTATATTGCAACACTTCATGTCGAGGACTTGGAGGTGTGCTTATGCAGGAAGGCAGAGTTGTTTCATATGCCTCACGATATCTTCGACCTCGTGAGTTGAACTATGCGATGCACGATTTGGAGTTAGCCACCATAGTGCATGCGCTGAAGACATGGAGACACTTTCTCATTGGAAACCATTGTGATGTATACACGGATCATAACAGTTTGAAATACATCTTCATACAGAAGGAGTTGAACCTAAGGCAAAGGAGATGGTTGGAGCTCATAAAGGATTATGATATGAAATTGCACTATCATCCCGGAAAGGTCAATGTCGTAGCAGATGCATTGTGCCACAAGAGTTATGTTAACACGCTCATAACCAGAGGATTACCTAAGGAATTAGCATATGACCTTCGAGAGCTATGCTTGGAGATAGTTCCGAGAGGTTATGTTGCAGCATTGTAAATTCAGTCCACTCTTTTTGGTAAGATCAGAGAAGCCCAGAAGGCTGACAAGGAGATTGCTAAGATATGGGAAAGGATGAGCGAAGGAAAGGCTAAAGGATTTCGTGAGGATGAGCATGACACCTTATGGTTTGAGGATCGCATATATGTGCCTAATGACCCTGAGATCAGGAAGTTGATTCTGCAGGAGGCCCATGATTCGCGTACTCGATTCACCCATGCAACACCAAGATGTATCTGGATTTGAAGGAAAGTTTCTGGTGGAGAGGAATGAAAAAGGATATTGCCGAGTATGTAGCAGTATGTGATGTATGCCAGAGAGTCAAGGCAGAGCATCAGAAGCCAGCCGGATTGCTACAGCCATTGCCGATACCCGAGTGGAAATGGGATAAACTTGGCATGGATTTTATCACAGGATTACCCAGGACTTGTTCATGCTATGACTCTATCTGGGTTGTAGTCGATCATTTGACGAAAGTAGCTCATTTCATCCCGGTGAAGACAACCTATACGAGTGCTAAGTTGGCAAAGATATACATGACCAGGATCGTATGTCTGCATGGAGTTCCGAGGACCATTTTATCAGATAGAGGAACCCAGTTTACTTCAAAGTTTTGGAATCAGTTGCATGAAACTTTGGGTACCAGGCTAGAGTTCAGTACAACTTTTCATCCACAGACGGATGGACAGACTGAGAGAGTCAATCAGATTCTGGAGGACATGTTGAGAGCTTGTGCGCAAGATTATGGATCTAGTTGGGATGACAATTTGCCATATGCAGAGTTCTCTTATAACAACAGTTATCAAGCTAGTTTGAAGATGGCCCCTTTCGAAGCCTTGTACGGAAGGAGGTGCAGGACACCGTTATCGTGGGATGAAGTTGGAGATAGACAGTTGTCCGGACTAGGCTTAATCAAAAACTCTGAACAGAAGGTTAAGTTGATTCGCGACAGACTTAAGGTAGCCCAATCCTAGCAGAAGAGTTACGCGGATGCTAAACGGAAGGAGATAGTTTACGATGTCGGAGACAGAGCATATCTTCATGTGTCCCCACTTCGAGGAGTGAAACGTTTTGGAGTCAAGGGAAAGCTAGCACCACGTTTTGTGGGACCATGTAGAGTTTTGGAACACATGGGAGAAGTTGCATACAAGCTGGAATTGCCAGAAGGATCGTCAGGAGTTCATGATGTGTTTCACGTTTCCCAGCTGAAGAAGTGCCACGCAGAGATGGCCGGTATACCTCTGAGATATACACTGCCACTGGAAGCAATTCAGTTAGATAGTGATTTGACCTATGAAGAGAAGCCAGTTAAGATTCTCGAGTTTTCAAGTTGAGTTAGTCGTAGCAAGGTTATCAAGTTTGCAAAGTTCAGTGGAGCCACCATACCGAAGAGGAAGCCACCTGGAAGCAAGAAGAAGATCTCCGAAAGGACCACCCAAACCTTTTTGCTAACTAACCCGAATCTCGAGGGCGAGATTCATCTTAAGGGGGGTAGGTTTGTGACATCCCAATTTTCAATTTGGATGTTATACATAGATCATATGCATATCATATTTATTCTTGCCTTTTGTTGTGATCCTAGACATCTTAAGCAACTCAAGGACCCAAGGATAGAGTTGGAGGTTTCACAAAATTCATATTTGAAATTTTTTCAAATTTGAAGGAGGGATCAATTTGATTTTATTTTTCTCTCCAATTATTTCTAATATTAAAAATAAATGAGTGAAGATAATATGACTTCTTCAAACTAAGATAAATATTGGAGAAAGAATTTTAAAATCAAATTATCTTTTTACTGGTATTTTATTTGCTATTTTATTTGAATTAGAAAAATATTGCATTTTTTAAAATTTCATCTTAGTCTAGAAAAATGTTCATCTTATCCTAAATATTAGGTTTGGACTGTGCAAATTGTTTCTGGAATTTTTAGAAATTTTTTATATTTATTTAGGATTTTTCCTCGCGGCGAAATTGTTTTAAAAAAAGTTTCAGACCGACTGGGCCGAAGCCCAGCCGGCCAGGCGCGCCGACCGCCTTGTCCCCGAGCGCAGGACTCCCACCGCCGCCCAACGCTGAGTCCGGCTAGGACTCCAGCACCACCGCCCCCTGCTCCAAGCCACACCCCGGGCCCCTTTATAATCTGCCCAACCCGCAGTCTCTCCCCCTCAACCCACAGCTGCGCTGCCGCAGAGACGCGCCGCCGTCGACGCCCGCCACCGCCGTGTAGCCACCGCCCCGCGCCGTCGCCTCCCGCCGCCGGCACCGCCGCCGAATTGCGCCGCCGCCGTTAACCACCGTCGCCGCCGAACCGGTAAGACCAGCCGGATCCCGGTTTACTTCGGTTCGGTAGTTTTAGATCGGTTTTAATTAGGTTTTCTTATTAACGAATGTTCGTTCGTTCATTCATTTTAACGAACGGTTTTCATCGTATAAGTTTTGTTATCAAACGTTCGCGCCGTGGTTTTTTTCTTTTTTGTTTATTTTTGGCTAGGCACCTATCCACAAATAGTTTTATCATGATTTAGCCCCTGATCTTTAAACTAGCATAACTTTTTACTCGTTTACCCAAATTAGATGAAACTAGCGCCTAAATCTTCATATCGTTCTGTTATTTTCAGTTAACCAACTTGAACATGATTTTGGTATTGTAAAATTTGAGTTTAGTCCAGATTAGTAAACGATCTTGTTTTGTTCGGATTTTGAGTTTTGATTCTCCGCTTGAGTTGAATCTTTTTGCAACTCGTAGCTAATCACCTGTACCTACTGGTAAGATCTAATTCATATGATAATAATGCTGTTAGGTTTTACTTTTTGTTAATCTAAGCCGTTTCCTTGTTTCGTGTTTGATTTGGATCTTTTCTCGTTTTTCTCTGTGTTTCGTTTGAGTGATTGCTTATGTATGCTACTGTTTGTCTACTCTAGATTACCCGGAGTGCGAAGCTTGTTACTACAAATCTCTAGAGTTTGCAGATCGTCTGCAAGGCAAGTTACACTTTGATCATACTGTTTTTACCCAGTTTTCACTATGCATTAGTATTGCTCCTCAAACAATTGCATGAGTAGGATTGGGAACATGTGGTTTGGTTGTAGCACTTGAGGTAGGAACCTAATACCTTTTGACCACCTCGGGAATATACATTATGCTTATTTATTGCTTAGCCATGCTCGTAGACGGGGATTGGATTGTGATTTACACATGGAAGTTTGATAGTTATTTAATCATGGATAACATTAAGGTGTCAACTTTAAAATACATCTGGGTGGATTGTTTGAGGCACCTGGGGAACCCAATGTTGCCTATTTTTGGGAAATCTCGGAGTACCCGTGTGAATTTTCCTATGGTTTGCCACCCATGCTCAAAGGGATCATAGGATTATTCATGCTAGAAACTTCTGTGTGCAGCCACAAGCCATTATGGGTTCTGGCATAGTTGAGTATGTTGCGTGAGCTCTTGAAGAGGTGGACTAGCAGATGTAGGGGAAAGTAGGTGTACCGGTCCGCCTGGAGTAGAGAGTTAATGCTTCAGAAATACCATGTCTCGATCATCCGATCATGGATGCAGTCGAGTCTTGTGGGGAAAAGTGTGCAAACCTCTGCAAAGCGTATAAACTATTCATGGTTAGCCGTGTCCCCAGTTATGGACATCTTGAGTATCTAGTACTTGAATCTATTGATGTGATCTCTTCACTTTACTTAATGAATTTATTGGGATAATGTTGATACTTTTAATTGGGATTTGAGTTGGGGTTACCTTCTCAAATATTGGGCAAATTGGGAGTAGTCAAATAAATTTATTCCGTTGTTGTAGGAAAAAACTAGCTTTATGCAAAATCATAAACTTACAGCCTCCACCATCCAAATATTGCATGTAGGTATAGTTCTTGCATTCATTGCTTTACAGTGTAACTCTGCCAGCATATTCAATGTGCAGACCTACATGGCTGCAACATCTCATGTTGCGGACAACTCAGACGATGAATAAGGTGCAATAGGTTGTTGTTTTGCACTCCGCTATGCCGCTGGACTTGATGGACTCATTTACCTTTGAAGCTTCCGAAGTTATTTAGTTTAGATGGGCTTCAGCCATTATATTTTTGTGTAATCATACTCTTTATGAGGACTCGATGTAATAAGTGTGTGATTGAAACTCTGTTATAATTCCTCGAGTACTATGCATGTCAGCATTACAGGTCCAGGGATGACACTGATGCACAGAGACTTGACCGTTTGAGGTCTGGTGGCTACAGCTACTTACTCTGCCATGGTTCATCCTTGTAGAGAGACCGATGAACTAGTATATACATACACATGCGTGACCAAAGAGACAACACTACATACGGTTTGACTGGGTGGGTCCCAACTGTCATGGAGGATAAGGAGGCACTCCCTTGCGTGCGAAGATATATGTGGTGGGTCCCAGCTGTCAGGGGGAGGAATCATTTTTTTGCGTATAATAAGGAGGCACTTCCTTGCGTGCAAAGATGTAGCTAGTGGGTCTAGCTGTCAACCTCATCGTGTACAGTCGTCTTTTGATGGTTGTCATTCGTTGACAATGTTGACCACGCCGCGCCGAGAGCACCAAGGCGGTGGATGACGGCAAGGTCTGCTAAGGGAACGATGCGGAACCGAGGAAGACGAGATAGTGGTGCCCACATGGAGGGGAGTACGAGGGTTCACTAGTTCCGCTATGGTGTGAGGCTGCCATCACCAGAGAATAAGAAAGGGTGTGGGTGAGTAGAGGGAAGGCCTAGCCGGTGGTGGGATTAGAGTGGGGCGGCAGGCCTGCGGCAACACAGCTGGCCACGAAATGAGGGAGCAGGCAGTCCCGCCAGCGCTAGTTTGGGCAGCTGGAGGAGAAAGATCAGAGATTGAAGAAGCATGACAGCGGTTGGATCGAGATCCAATAGCCACTGCTATGTGTTGACTAAGTTGACAAAGCGACAAAATTTTTTAGGACATCGTCAACCTAGTAGGCCCCCAAGTCAGCCTCCAAATCTGTGAAAAATAGCATATAACCCATTTGCCAATATTTTTAATAATTTATAGCCCATTTACTAATTCTTAAGGATATGTTGAAGCCCATATTATTTTAGTTAGCATTACAGCCATATTGTGGGGTCCGAACTCTTTATCATGAAATTTTGAGTCACTTTAAAACTAATTTTATTTAAAACTAAAATACAACAAAAGTTTCCCCACAAAAAACAATGAAATTTAAAATCTTGAAATCCTGAAAAAGCGAAATTCGAATCTAGTTGCCTGTTTTCCGTGTTTTTAAATTTATAGCCCATTTTTTACTACTTATAGCCCAATTTATAGGGAAGCTGAAAACGTCCCCCCTCGTCTTTAAAGATATAGCCTAGCAGGGATGAGAAAAGCAAGTTGGCCTGGGTTGGGTATTGTCCAAAAAATTAGAACTGGGCTAGCCATTTTCAGAAAGAAAAATGATATCAACTGGGCTCGTCATGTGCTTAAATAAAAGCCTGGGCTAGATGGACCACAACCCCCACACAACACAGTTGATAACCTCCTCCGTCTCTACAACTGGGCAAGCTATTGGGTCCCTTTTGTTACAATATTTCTCTCTTTGATAAAGGAAATGGCAAGCCATTTGCCTTGTTTCAAAGAAAATATGACAGTCACAGCCGAGTTTAAAGGGGCAACAACATCTTACTCATGCTTAAAAATGGTACAAAAGCCCAGGGATTATTTGTTCATTGGTTTAGACAAAACCCAGACTAAACATGGAAATAACATCTAACCAACCCACTATTTTTGGCAGTCACAAACAAATGGATCTGTCTGATCCATAAAATCAACATCTTGTGCCAAAAAGTTTACTGCAATATGACCACAAGTTGTTGTAAAGAGAAGCCAAGCGCGTTTAGAAGCCCAATTTTCCACCTGAAACTTCTTTTTTTGCTGTTTCAAGATATCCATCCATGAGAAATTTCTTATTGAAAAACATAAGCCTCATTGATAATAGTAACCTGGAATTCAAGAGGAAGAATGTGACCAAGCTTGTGTTTGCCTGGTTGGATGCATATCCTTCCATCGTTATTGTCCTCAATCAAATGTCATTAGAACTGAGAAAATCCCGGTGCTTATTACACCACTAATTGGTTATATGTTTTTCTCCATGTGCTAGTGCCTACGTAGAGATGAAGATTGAAAATAGTTAAGGTCTAAAAAAAGAGAGTCTCGAAAGAGCGACAGCTTAACGGTAATTCTAGTACAATATATATGGGCTTTCAATGTGCATGAAATAATCACCTTTATGTACAAATTCTCCAGACATGGAAAGCATCGCAGCAAGATTTTGTTCAGGTCAATACTAAATATTCTGATATATACGATCTTGACAGAATCTAGAACCATTGATAGGCTATCGATGAACGAACTCTTCATTGAGCATATAACATAATATTAGTATCCAATGTGTACTCCAAGATGATATAAAACTTATGCGCACAAATGAAAAATGCAGCTTGTGATTAAAAAAGTGTAGATAATAATATACAGTACTTGAATAAGTGTGGAGCCAAAGACCATGGCGTGATGTATAAACGGATCACAAATTACACCCAAGGTCTCAAGTTTAGGCGTGGAGACGGAGTTATTTGCGAAGGTTTATAACAACTATGAAGGAGCAACCTTTGAAGTGAAGGCGCATCTTTTATGATGAGTTGTTGTCCTCCAAAACAAATTCCAATGCTTTTAAGATGAGGCAACTTTATTTGGATATAATGGATACGGATTTTTAATCCGAAAACAAGCAGCAAGTGCTCCAGGGCAGGGCAACTGGAGTGGATGATGTTGTGTAATGAGGCCTCTGACAGATTAACCACCACTAGCAAAAGTCTATTTAAAGTGGGAGTCAAATTATTAGGACCAGATTATCTGGTAGATGGCAAAGGGCTATGGTGAGGGTGACCACGAGATGGAGAATGGTGGTGTGGGCACAAATACATGTAGTTGGGGTCGCAATATGTATTTTTCATAGTAATGGTAGAACTCAAGTTGCTGCAGTTTTTCAAATTCAGGAGATGTCAGCCAAGCATCCACTTGGCAAGATATGGACAATAGGTAGCGTGTCGGGATGCATAGGCGTTGGATGGGGCCCTGGTGGGAGGAGATGATGGCTCTAAGGAGTTCAAATTCATGAACGACAGATATCTAACGATTATCCAGATTAAGAGGCACGGTGCGCCAGAGAGTGCGCCACCGAGATGTGAGGACTTGTGTACGACAACCATCCTTCGTGGGGAGAAGCGATATGATCTCCCCAAGGATGGCGTCCAGGATATCATTGATCCAGTCCACCAAAGATTCTATGGGTTCCTCATATTCGGGTGGGGAGGGGGGCTCGCTGCTTCTCCCGCGCTGACGGGTGCGGGATCTACAACCGACGTCACCTTTGGCGGGAGCCTCATCTTCTTGGCGATGGGTCCAGCCGACTCCATTTTCCTTGTGGGCGTCGCATGTAGCTCATGAATTTGAGTAGAGCCAGAGTCGAGCTTACAGGCAGTGCGAGTGGGGAAGAAGAAGGGCTGGTTTTTCTATAGGAGTGAGGAAGAAGGGTAATAGGCGTTTTCTGTATGACTGAGGAAGAAGGTGATCGAGGGTTTTCTATACGAGTGAGAAAGATGGGGAGCGGGGCGGAGGGGGGGGATTGGGGGACGACAGAAGGGGGAGAGTCTAGCGGGATGCAGGTTTTTTTGGGAGCGCCCCAAATTCAAGAAATATGAGATTTTCCTCACAAAAAAAAAACTAATGGCCTGTAAGATGGATTAGCTTTTGTATCGGCCTAGTCGTCTGCCGTCATGTTTCTCCTCCTGGATGGCCTTAACACTAGAGGAAGCCCATAAGAGACACTCTCCAGCTCTCCCAGCTTATTTCCCATTCAAAAGAAAAAAAGAGATGTCCTCCATCTTATCGCTCCTCATTGGTAACTTTTTCAACTTTAAAAAAATTATGGCTCCTTCTCGGGCCCACTTGCCATCCACGAAATTAGAGAATGCGGAATTGCATGCAGACATGCACACTGGTTGTAGCGCGGCAAAATGAGGTGTCAAATGAGGTGTCAACATTCACATTAAACTAAGCTTTAGAAGATACGGTGTGTATACCAACATTCACAACCACAAAAATTCAACATGTTTATGTATCTCAATGATTCACCATACATAACCAAGACAAAGCTGTGAGAAGGTGCAGAAATAAATAAAAACGATCGATGCTTCTCTTAGCAAAGGGCTTCCCTGCGCACGCATTAATTTCCTGGGCATGCTTGTTTGTTCTCAATGTTGCGAGCACTTTGAGCATGTTGGGAACTCCATATCCAGCTGCTTGTTTGCTCCGCCACTACTCACCGGCCATGCAGTATTTAACTCAGGACTCTTTTATCTTGCAGTGACATTGCGGATGCACTACTTGTTTGCTCCTCCACACATGACAGGCTCGTTCCACACTGCAATCAGCAAGTCAACGTATGAATAAGATTATTTCATATTTCGCTGGTCATTGTACCTAGTTACGAATGTAGGAATACCTGGAGCACCATGAGGTTAGCTGATAGCAGGTAGATAAAGCCATATAATTTTGTGCGGTTCTAAAAAATTGAGGTTTGTGTCCCTTCCCTTTCTTATGAGAATTCTTCTTGAAATTGGTACAATGTGACGATGTGTTCTTTGCATCAAACTTGCCTATCCCATGAGATTTGTTCTTGTTGTCTTTGGGCTTGTTGGGCTGGAAGTTCTTCTTGTGTACCATGTGGGCACTAGAGGCTCCCTTAGCGACTCGAGCACGTGTGCCTTTTGCACTCGCCTTCTCTTCAAAATCAAGAGTGCTAATGAGATCCGAAACGGAAAACTCGTTTCTCTTGTGTTTGAGAGAAGTAGCAAAATTGTTCCACAAAGGTGAAAGGTTGACAATGATGGTCCCAGCAACAAATTTGTCTGGCAACACAAAATTAAATTACTCAAGTTTCTTAGTGAGTGAATGTATATCATGAGCCTAGTGAACAACACAGCGCTCACCAGTCATCTTGTAGTCACAAAATTGCTATGTGATGTGCAACTCGCTACCAGCGTCCGAGGCCCCAAACGTGGCCTCGAGCGCATCCCGCATGTCTTTGTCGTTGTCAAACGATATATATGAATCCACAATGGAATCATCAAGAACACTCAGAAGGGCGCATTTCCATGTTCTCAATAGCTTCTTGCTGTGTTGGACTAAGATCACCCTCAGGCTTGCCCTTAGTGGCGTCATAGCAGTACATGATCTGAAACCAGTAAACTGCTCTCGTGTGCCACCTTTTATATTTCATCCCCTTAAAGGTAGGCGGCTTTAAAAGCGTAGCAAAACCACTCGGAGCAAATTGCGTATAATCAGGTTTTTGGATTGGATTGTTCAATATATGAGCAAATTACTATGATATTTAATTCTAATAAACAATAAATAGATCATGACGACAATTGCAAAGATCAAACTAATGAAGTTGTCTAAACGAGGAGGACAGAATCACATACTGTGCAGTGGGAGCAGAAACACTATGGTTGATGTTGTCACTCATGTCGTTGATGAAGAGGTTGCCGAGGTCGGGGAAGAAGGTTGTCGTTGAGTAAGACGTCGCTCACAGTAGTCGCACAAGTGTGCTCCTTGAAACCTGATTGCCCCTCTCCCATACAGGATCATGAAAGGAAGAGTTCAAGAGGACTGCTATCCCTTCTCGCGGTGCACACCGGAAGGAGGGATGGAGACTTGTCGCAGCGCTGTGATCTAGAATGGTGCAAAACCATATGATACATCGGCGGCTAGGGTAGAGCCTTTCTGGTCGGTCGTGCGAGTAAAACCCACGTCCAAGTCAATAATATCCCCACTATCCAAAAGATTCGTAAACGGTTCAGTAATTAAGGTGTCTGTTAATTATTAATTAATGACTGGATTTATGCCATTTTTGTTCTTGTTAGTGACCTATTCCTATGTGACCACAGGAAATCTAGGTGTGCTCATTCCTCAGTTGCATTGTCAACCCAACACTCCCTCACTTTCTTTCCTTTTTCGACTAAGAGCCCGGTCAGGCCTGGCCCAACCCCACTTTATTTCCCTTTTAAACGAAGGGACCAGCTCATTATCTAATCTCTGTAGTACCTTTTTTCTTCTATTAGTAAAAATGTAGGTGGTGTTCCAGTGTTCGACAAGCCGACGCAGCTAGCTACAGTGGAAAAGACAGGGGGAGCAGCAGAGGCCCTGCACCCCCCCCCCCCAACATTTGAGATTTACACCTAATTAGCTGATGAACAGTGCCGAGTTGGTGACGATTTGTTGCTAAAAAACCTATTATATTTCAATGGCTTGGTCCTCTCAACTTGTTTTGACAACATCCGAGCACCTAATCTGATTTTTGTTGCTCTGACACTGGCTAGCTACATGGGGAGCTTTGTACTAGAGGAATATCCACATACAGGCTGCAGCAACATGGGGAGCAAATGTAACTTGATGAAAAAAGGATGCAGTGACGTGGGGAGCTAGGCCATTAGAACGAGCCGGTTGTAAAAGAAGTTACACCTCTGTTCGGTGGGATAAGGCGATGCAGGCAGGGGGATCTACCAACTCGACGACAGCCAGCAAAGATCCGTGACCACCTGTGAGAGGAGAGAGAAGAGAGGGAGGGAGGGAGAGAGAGAGAGAGAGAGAGTTGACACCGCCATCTTGTTTAGATCTAGAGAAGGTGAGGGAGTGAGAAAAGAGAGCAACGCTAGCAAGAAAGTCCCGAAGCATATATTCTGAAGCTACATCCTACACATACTACTAGCGAATCCCACAAAATATAGCCATTCGATTAGTTGAGGTTTGGTATGATAAGCAGTAGCCATTCACTTTGTGGAATAAATCAACGGCTAAAAAGTATTCGGTGTCAGGGTGGATGCCTGGTCTCAAGTTTAAAACTCGGTGTCAGCAGTACTGAGGCGAATGAAATGCCCGTCTCAGAAAACTGCACGTAGTTTTTCGGTACTATTTTTGCTCCAGTTTTTAAAACGTTTTTCGGAAGGAGGCGTGTAATATATCATTGAAAAGCTATGAATTAGGCACAATTTCACCATGTTGAAATCTTTTCAAGATTCATTACTGTTTAAGAGCAGTTTTGAAAACGGTGCGGCGCACGACGAGTGACAGCATGCGCTTTTTCATGTTCTTTTCTAAACCGCTCGTCGGAATGAAGCAAATGATACACCATTGGAAAGATATTGTCGAGGAGCATCTTTTCATATCTATTATTTTCTCTAATTCGTTACGGTTTAAGAGAAGTTCCAAAAATACCAAATCATGGAATTAAGTTTTTCAAATTTTTTTGAACTTTTTGGTACTGTTTTCGCTCTAGTGTTTTGACCATTTGTTGAAATGAGGCATGTGATATGCCGTTGGAAATCTATGGACAAGGCGCAACTTCTGTATGTACAAATATTTTTGAGATTCCTTATGGTTTTAAGTAACTTTTAGAAATCGTGCAACAGACGACAACTGGCAGCATCGGTTTTTTTGCGAAATTTTTACAATTTGCTGAACGAAATTATCCAAACGATACACCCTTGGAAATATGTCATCGAGACACACCTTCTACATGTAGAACACTCTCCCTAGTTCCTTATGGTTTAAGAGCAGTTTTAACAATACCAAAATGCAGACACTCTCTTTTTCGCGACACCCAAATCTTCGTGTGTATTTCATGAGACAGAAGAACGCATTGCTTCGGACTTAAAACCGCACTGCATCAGACAGTCAAATGAACTTCTTGATTTATTTTTTGTCAGACGTAAATTTTCTCAGGCGAGTTTTTATGAGTTTTTATTGTCTTTTTTTTAACTTTTTATGAACAAGAGTGGGCCGCAGAGATGAGGGCAAGTGAATTGCAATATGATCAAAAATTGAACACCATTACTTTTGTTGTTGGTTCTCTATCTTTTTTCGCACTTCATGTTGGATGTAAGTGAACCGTATCATTCTCAAAAGTGACCCGGAGGGCATAAACTAGTGAACTACATCTAAAAACAAGCTAACTTCTTGCGATGTTTTTTCTTTTTCTCATTTTCAAAAAATGAACCACTTCATGGATTTACAATGAACTGCATTAGGTTAACTATTTTACAAATAATCTTCTACCTCAAACATTTTCCTTTCAAAAATGAATTGGGCCTCTGGATTGTTCACAAACACCACCTCCTCATGGTGTGTGTTCGTCCTCTCCACGCGACCCTATTAGCATTGTTGAACCGCATGTTGTGCGACAGAAAAACTGCAGCACGGTGAGGGCGACCAGAGCAGGCCACCAGAATAGACCATGGGGTGATGTAAACTATACCATTCAATGTACTGCAAATGGCTGGTGAACCGAACTACTCACACAGTATGTGCTCGAGACTCATTTTTCTCTCTTTTTTGTGTCCCCCATCTCCTGCAAAAACTGGTAAACTGAACCGCAAGAACAACAGATAGAAAACTTCAGTGCACCGAACACTCCCATCCAAAAAGAAGTGTAAGTGATATGAATGAGAGTAGTGAACTGCAGCAAAAAACACCAAACAGCACGCTGATGTTTTTGCTCCCGAAACCAATGTACATGCTCATCACTGTGTACTGCATAGGCCCGTGGGCAGAGCTGCACACCTTTGTGGGGGCTGAACCCATGATGTGGATTGCGGAGGGGAGTGCCGGGGTGCTGCGTGCCCGCACGTAGCGGACTGCATGCGCCCCCCTAGGAGATGATGACAAGGAGGGCCAGGGAGGCGGCCCCGCCATGCCACCAGCGTCGTAGAGGACGACGAGGACTATGAAGGCAGCCCCGCCATGCCATAACACGCTCATAGGAGAAGGCTGGAGCGCATCCCAGCGGTAACGGCGTGTGGGAAGGAGGTGGCGCGGCGGTGCGAGGGGAGGAGGCGGGGCGGGGGCACGAGGGTAGGAGGCGGGGTTGCGGCGCCGGGGCGTGAGGGTAGGAGGTGGGGCGCGTCGGGGCGGTTTGGAGCTGGTGCTCGACGGAGGGGGCAAGGAGGCGGGGCAGCGAGCGTGGCGCTGGTGCTCGAGGTCGGGGCGGTGGGGCATGGGAAGGACGGTGCAGCGCCAGTAGAAGGTGGACTAGGGAGGAACTGGTGCGGTGGCGCAGGATGGGAGGTGGCGCGGCGACACGTGGAGGGAGGCGGCGGAGGGTGGCGTTGTGGAGGGAGGGGGCGTGGGGCAGCACTGGCTTGCGGCGGCCGGGCACAGAGAGGGTGGTGGCGGCGGGAGGGAGGTGGACGGGGGCTGGCAGTTGTAGCACGGTGGCCCAATTGGTGTCGGGACTCAGGAGAAGGAGATGAGGGAAGTTGGGGCGTTATGCTGCGGTTGGGGATGAGAGTGGATAAGGTGCATGTGGTTTAGTTTGGGTTCACGCAGCGGTTCTGTTCGTGGCAGCGGTGAGGTGCAGAATTCTTAGCAGAATAAGGAGTTGTTAACAGAATAAGGTCTTAAGGAGTTGTTAACTGACACGCAATGTGCGTCGGTTACATTGCAGAGTGATTTTGGTCAAGGAAAATAGGTCATGGAGTTCCTAGAGAAATTATTCAAGACACATCAACATTGTGCATGTAAGAAAGTAGAAAGAAAATACTACAGTACTATACTATAGTACTCCCTAGGGATGAAAATGGAGCGGAAACGGACGGAACAGAGTGCTACCACATTTGTTTTCATATATTTTTGCAGAAGTCGAAACGAATACAGAAACCCCGAAAATGAATATGGAAACAGACACTACCAGAAACGGACATGGAGCGAATACAAAGCGGACACGGAAACAAAAGTGGGCATTGACTGGAACTTAAAACCCCCTTGAATCATAGAGAAATACACATAAAAAGAATCAAATTTAATGAATTGTTAATATGGATACAAAATAATATCATTATGTTAGCAACTTAGCGTAGTATTTAGTAGGACAATTGTGCATAGGGTCAAGCTAAGTACATGTGTGGTAGTAGAAGTTGGGGATCAAATTATCCATTCTACTCATTGTGTCATTGTGTGTTGTTTGGTGGTTGGGCTACAAAGCAACCATATGTCTATTGTAAAAAATGGAAGTTCCATATTCACGGAAACAGAAAGTTCCATTTCCATGCATGTTCCACCGGAAAACACCGTTCTATTTTTGTTTCCGCTTCCGCATAAAAAAATTCCATTTCCACTTCCGTTTTGCAAATTTCCGTTTTCGTTTTCATATTTCCGCTCCGTTTCCATTTTTTCTTCGGAAAAGCAGAAAGTTTCCACTCCATTTTCATCCCTAATTACTCCCTCTGTCCCAGAATATAAGAACGTCTTTGACACTATGCCAGTGTCAAAAACGTTCTTATATTTTGGGATGGAGGGAGTACTATATAGTGTACCTCAATTCTATCCTTCTCTTGGAGCGTGTCAAGTACTGCTTCCCATGTGTCCTAAGGCATCACCTGATTTCAGTAACAAATTGAACTTTGCACGTGCTATGCATGTACCCACATACTACTAGTAGGTAGATAGAGAAGATAAGAGATATAGAAAAAAATCGATCAATAACCGCGCCACTACGTTCAGGTTGCACTTTGTATGACTCACATGTGGTCGCAGACTCTACATTAAGTGGACAACTAGATGTGCCAAATTATCACATTAGCTTCCTCTTCATGTGCAAATGCGCTCCACTGTGGGCGTACCCACACGTGTGTGGGAGTGGACGAGTACGTGTGTGCACCTCTTCTCTTTGCCTCTCTTGCTCTCTCTCTCTCTCGTTTTCTCTCTCTCTCTCTCTCTCTCTCTCTCTTGTCTAGAGTACATTTTAGTGACATCACAAGTGTTATAGTTTGCTGACTAGGCCTTATTAAACTGGCTCTAAAGTTACTCTCCACTGTGAGTAGTCTAATGCCGGGCGTGTAGCGGGCGGCGCCCCTGGCCGGCGCGCCGCTTTCATGGCGTACGAAGTGAGAGGTTGTAGGACCTTGAAGTATATCTAGAGGGGGGGTGATTAGACTACTTGACCAATTAAAAACTTAACCTTTTCCCAATTTTAGAGTTTGGCAGATTTTAGCTATCTTAGGACAAGTCAAGCAATCATCACACAAATCAAGCAAGCATGCAAAGAGTATATGGGAAGCAGAAATTAAAGCTTGCAACTTGCAAGAAAGTAAAGGGAAGGGTTTGGAGGATTCAAACGCAATTGAAGACACGGATGTTTTTGGCGTGGTTCCGATAGGTGGTGCTATCGTACATCCACGTTGATGGAGACTTCAACCCATGAAGGGCAACGGTTGCGCGAGTACATGGAGGGCTCCACCCACGAAGGGTCCACGAAGAAGCAACCTTGTCTATCCCACCATGGCCGTCGCCCACGAAGGACTTGCCTCACTAGCGGTAGATCTTCACAAAGTAGGCGATCTCCTTGCCCTTACAAACTCCTTGGTTGAACTCCACAATCTTGTCGGAGGCTCCCAAGTGACACCTAGCCAATCTAGGAGACACCACTCTCCAAGAAGTAACAAATGGTGCGTTGATGATGAACTCCTTGCTCTTGTGCTTCAAATGATAGTCTCTCCAACACTCAACTCTCTCTCATAGGTTTTGGATCTGGTGGAGAGAGGATTTGAGTGGAAAGCAACTTGGGGAAGGCTAGAGATCAAGATTCATATGGTAGGAATGGAATATCTTGGCCTCAACACATGAGTAGGTGGTTCTCTCTCAGAAATGGTAAGTTGGAAGTATAGGTTTAGTCTGATGGCTCTCTCCATGAATGAAGAGGAGGTGTAGGGGTATATATAGCCTCCACACAAAATCTAACCGTTACACACAATTTACCAAACTCGGTGGGACCGATTCAACAGACTCGGTCGGACCGATTTAGTAAACCTAGTGACCATTAGTGATTTTCGGTGGGACTGACATGCAACTCGGTGAGACCAATTCGGTTAGGGTTAGGGCATAACGTAATCTTGGTAAGACCGATTACACAAACTCGGTGAGACCAATTTTGGTAATAAGCTTTCCAGAGAGTTGGTCAGGTAAACTCGGTGGGATTGATTTGCTCTTTTCGGTGAGACCGAAATGTTACAAAAGGGAAACAGAGAGTTTACATTGCAATCTCGGTGGGACTGATCGCTCACTTCGGTTAGACTGAAACGTTACGAAGGGAAACAGAGAGATTACAATCCCATCTCGGTGAGACCAAGATCCCTATCGGTAGGACCGATTTGCCTAGGGTTTGTGGCAGTGGCTATGACATTTGAAATCGGTGGTGCCGGGTAGGAAGAATCGGTGTGACCAATTTTGGCTTTAGGTTTAGGTCATTTGTGGATTGTGATAAAGTAGCTGAGGGTTTTGGAGCATATCACTAAGACATGAAGCAAGAGGCTCATTAAGCAACACCTCATCCCTCCTTGATAGTATTGGCTTTTCCTATGGACTCAATGTGATCTTGGATCGCTACAATATAAAATGAAGAGTCTTGAGCTTTTGAGCTTGAGCCAATCCTTTGTCCATAGTATTTTGAGGGATCCACTTTCATCATCCATGCCATGCCATTCATTGAGCTTTCCTGAAATAATAGTCTTGGAATAGCATTAGCTCAATGAGCTATATGTTGTTATGAATTACCAAAACCACCTAGGGACAGTTGCACTTTCAATCTCCCCCTTTTTGGTAATTGATGACAACATATAGATCAAAGCTTCGACAAATGATAATAAGATTGAAAAACATCATCGCTTTCAGAAGTATGTGATAAGCAAGAGCTCCCCCTAAATTTGTGCATAGTTTAAGATTTGCTTTGGACTGAAAATGCACAAGGAATTAGGCTCATGGGTTACTCTTCCATGTCACATACATCTTGGTGGAGCGCTCAAAATAATAAATATTGAATACATGCACTCATCACCAAGCAAAGTGAATGATCACATAGGATAGATAAGATAATATCATCAAACATGCATAAGTGTAGCTTATGATCAAACACATGATCATCAATGTCTCACAAGAATAGCATAGTATCTCAAGCAATCAAAAGCAAACAAGTTTGAAACCACCAAAGCAAGAGAGAACAAAAGCAACTCTCTCTCTCTCTCTCTCTCGAAGCCTATGATCTATACATTTTCCTCCCCCTTTGGCAACAAGTTACCAAAAAGTTCATATAAAATGCATAGTGCTAGATCGTCTCTCAGGCTTCATTTTCAGTTGGTGGCGTAGAGATGGCTCCTTGGACGAAGGCTTCAGTTGATGTAGACGGAGCTGGAGGAGTTGGTGCTGGAGCTGGTTGCATTGGAGTTGTAGGGGCTATAGCTGGTACAAATGATGTGGCTCTGGTGTCTGGCACGGGCACTGCAGCTGACCTCTGAGCTCTAGGCACTCTGGCAAAGACATTTGTGGTGGTCTTGCCCTTCCTCTCCTGCATGTCATCCTGGAGCTGCTCCACAACTGACTGAATCTCAGTTACTTTGACATCTAGATCATAGAATTTTTGTTCCATGATTCTTTCCAAGATCTCCTGATTTTGAGTGAAGGTGGCCAATCCCTTCTCAATCCTCAGATATGATGCTATCAAGTAACCAAGCTGCTCTTGCTTGTTCTTCAAGAAATACTCAGATGCCTCCTCTTGAGTTGGCATCTTGGCAGCCTTCTCCTTCCTTGCCTTCTCCTTCTTCTCTTGAGCTTGAACTGGTGATGGATCATTCTCATTCATGACAACCTCATTGTCCTCAAAGTCTGGATAGAGAGGAAAATGTTCCCTACCCAATAGATATTTGCATGTGCCCATCTTTGAGTTAATCAACTCCTGAATCTGAGGCTCATATCCACAACTCCTCTTATGATCTGCTGCAGTCCTCTTAATGGTTTCAACTATAAGGATCATGACCTTGAATTTCTGTGGCACATCAAATAAATGCAACATGTTTATTGCATGCCCTCTGATCATGTTGTGGTCACCTGACTTAGGCAACAGAGTGTGCCTTAGGATATAGTTGATTGTAGGCAGCCCTGACAGAAGAAAGTGGACTGATCCAAAAGAGAAAGTCTCTAGAGCTTTGTCTGGGATCTCCTTGTACATATGTGCCATGGTATTGTGTCCCATTTTCTTCTTGGCATATACATCCAGGTCATCATCATTTTCCTTTGGGGCATTTATCAGTTTTGCCCACTCCTCAACAGTTGACTGGTACCTTGTACCTTCAGACATCCAAACTATCCTCCTATCTGGATGATAAGTTCATCATTCCAGTTTGTGAGCTTTTTCCCAACAAAATTTGCAACTCCACAAGCAACAAAACTGTCTTGCACTCCAGGATAGTGCTCTTCATTTTCCTTCATGTAGGTCCAGTCGACCCACCTCATATCACAAACTATGGGCTTCTTATCCAACAAAATTGTCTCATAGAAGTCATGTTGTTCCTTTGTATGGAACCTATAATCAATAGCAGTTCTTCTCCTTGTTGCATATGGATCTGCCATCCTCCATAGCCTCAACCCTGAATCTTTTCTGATGTTCATGTCCTCAGCCACAGGATGGGAATCATTATGATCTGGTATCTTGGGCTTGAGCTTCCTCAGAACTTGTCCTTCTTCATCTTCCTCCTCAGCAACATTAGGCACTGGGGCCTTGTTCTTCTCAGCAGCTGGAATACTCCTAGTATTCCTCTTTGGTGCAGACTTGGCCTTAGGGGCAGCTTTGGGTGCTTCCTTGGGCTTAGATGTTGCAGCCCCTGATCTAATAGCATCACCCATAAGCTTTGGTGCCTTGGGTGCTGGTGCAGCAAGCTCTTCTTCTTCTTCCATCATGGAAGGTTGACCAACAACTCTGGCAATGGTCTTCTTGACCCTTTCCTTCCTTTTCTTTCCTTCAATAGCAGGCTCTTTGGGATCAGGCTTCTCAGGTATTTGAGTTAAGACTCTGGCTTTGGACATTGGTTGTCTTCCTACAGGCCTTCTAATCTTCATGCCTGGCTTTGTATTCTTTGCTGAGCCATACTTCTTTTTGAGTGCTACTTTCTTGGAAGTAGCCTCACCTTCTTCAGCTCTATAATCCTCATCTTCAGAGTCTGAAGCTCTCTTCTTCCTTTGCCTGGTAGCAGCCTTAGGCAGGTTGCTAGGAGTGCTTCTACTGCCTTCATCTGAAGTGCTGGAGGGACTAGTGCCCTCACTCATGTCAATCTGCTCTTCTGCCTTGTTCTGGCTATCACTCTGGTCTGACATGCTGCAAGCACTGACTGCTGACCCTGTGAGGAGTTATAGATGAGATAGAGTGGATGAGCATCAAAAAATGCAGAGATTTTTGCAAGAGAATGATTCTTTTAGTTTTCCACAGAAAGCATTTCGGATCAACCGAGTTTCAAACTCGGTGATACCGAAGTAGTTTTGGAACCTAAACTGATGAACTCGGTTGGACCGAGTCACAGCTCGGTGGCGCCGAGACTGCTAGGGTTTCACAAAGTCCTAAAATCGGTCGCACCGATTAGCAATTCTCGTTCAGACCGAGAGTTACTAGTGCAATGGAATAAGCCAAATCGGTGGGACCGAGTTTTTCAACTCGGTGGGTCCGAGATGGTTTCGGCGGAAACCTAACCCTAAATTTTCAAATCTCATCTAATCTACGGATTGCATTGACTGGATACGAGTGTTTCAATCGTGGCAAGAATCATTAAGAACACAATGTGCTAGGAATCAGATGATGATAGCACAGTGATCGAGTCCATACCCTAGCTCAGCGATGAACTCGCTACGGCGGCAACGGCGGGGTTGAATTCTGTTGACAGCGGAGGAGACCAGCGACAGGAGGCGGCTGGCGACGAGGAGACGATCCGGAGACCCTGGTGGCAGGGCGAGCTATTGCGCGGGCGAAGGGGTTCGGAGGAATTTCCAAATTTTTGCCCATGACTATATATAGCCCGACCCTGTCGGTGTGACCGAGTGGAACAACTCGGTGGCACCGAGATGCATAACTGTGTACAGTTACAGCAACTCGGTGTGTCAGGACCCCGACTCGATGTCACATCGATCTAGCTTGTAACACCCCATATCACTTTGCGGCCTCACGCACGGTATCCCCACGGGTGTCGCCTTACCTTTGCCCGGGACCGTTTGCGCCTTTTGGCTCACGTATATGATAGTGTCGCTATCATCCATATGATAAAGAGCCCGGGCTGACATGACTAGTCGTAAACCCAAAGTGCCACAGGCTTACAGGGACAGGCATCCATGACCCAGCAACGAACGTGTCGGTCATCAGCAAGTGGGTCCGGGCTGTAGCACTGGGCTAGCAGGACTCCGGTAAACCGGGCTGTAGCGGGCTAACAGGACTCCGGTACTCAATGCGTGACATTTCCCCAAAGGGACAGACACAGGAACGAAGAAGGACACATGCCGGCTAGCCTAAATGTTCCAGAGCAGTAGCAAGCTACCATGGCTCAGTGGTAACACTAGGAGACATTTCCCGGTAAGAGAGGCTACTAAGGATAAACAACTAGATAGTCAGATCCCACACATACCAAGCATTACAATCATACACACAATATGCTCGATATGTGCAAACACAACAAGGCATCACAACATGACTCTATGACACAAGTACTTTATTTAAGGCTCAGAGAGCCATACATAACATACACAAAGGTACGGGTCACACGACCCAGCATTCAAGTCATACAGTCATACAAACCAGCAGCAGAAGTAACTTGTCTGAGTACAGACAACTTGGAGAAATAAAAGAGGCTTGGAAAGCCTAGCTATACTACGTGGTCCTTCACAAGCTCAGGATCACCACCTGGGCCTTAGCCTACTCATTGATGTCAACGTCTACGTAGAACCCATCAGAAGGGGTTGCAGCGTCTTCTGTAAAAATGTAAATTATAGCAACATGAGTACAAAGGTACTCAGCAAGACTTACATCAGATCCTACATACATGCATATTATCAAGAAGGGTTGGTAGAGTTATTGCAGCAAGCCAGCTTTGACTCTTGGCTAGGCTAACTTACGAGACTCCAACTTGAAATGGTTTTGCACACACGAGTCCACTACTCACCACTTCAATACACTACCGAGGATCCACCTCCGTCTTCCTATGGAAGAGCCATCCTCGGCACTCACACTTATCTTGAGGCTTTTAGTAGTTTCCATTTACTTGTCTATGAACTGTATAGGCAACCAAGTAGTCCTTTACCGCGGACGCGGCTATTCGAATAGATCATGATAACCCTGCAGGGGTGTACTTCTTCATACATGTTTCCACCACTTAGCGTCTGCACACGACATGTGCTCGGCAGACTTCAAGCGAAAGCCGACGTGGGTGTAGACCACGACCTACCTAAACACCTAAGCCTCTAGTCTAGGTTTATCGCCTATCCAGGTTCCATCCGCAGGGAGTCAGGCCGAGGTTTCCCATACGGCCCCGAACGATGTGAACAGGGTTCCCGAGATACCTAACGGGTATTCGGTACACTCGGCCACGTACCTACCGCATCACAGCCCACCCCTACGGTCAGCGCTGTCCACGGCCTCCAGTAGGCTACAAACACCAGAAACTACTTGCAACTCCTGGACAGAGAGCTAGGTTGAATAAGAAGTCGAGCGGGGTCATATTTCAGGGCCCAATGCATGGTAGTAGCTGTATCTTAAATCACACATACAGATCTCAGTGCTTAAGGTCGGCTTCAATGAAACAACCCACCATGTACTCCTACATGGCCTCTCATCGATACCTTTACCAAATCGTGTTCACCACACCACTCTCATTACCGACATAATCATTTCACTCTAGCCCATCACCCAGATGAACCAGACCTGACACGACTCTAAGCATAGCAGGCATAGCAAGGTAGGAACAACACATACATATGGCTCAATCAACTCCTACACATGCTAGTGGGTTTCATCTAGTTACTGTGGCAATGACAGGTCATGCAGAGGAAATGGGTTCAACTACCGTAGCACACAGCAGTTTGAAACGCGTTGTCTTAATGCAGTAAAAGAGAGCAGGAGCGAGAACATGGGATTGTATCGATATGATCAAATGGTTGGTTGCTTGCCTGATGGTTTGATGCACCGATACGGTTCTTCGTTAGGGTAATCACGGTACTCCTCGGGGGCAGAACCTGCCGCAAGAACACCGATACACAACCATCACCAAACAATGTGCAACAATATGATGCATGCATGAAACATAGCAATATGAGTGTGTTGGGCTAATGCAACTAAGACCAGAAGGGTTTGAACCAATTTGAACCAAAGATTCAAATTTCCAACTCAAATATGGTCCTTTAAGGTGTTTTACCTTGTTCTGCATTAAACATCAAGTTAACTTGTTTAGTCATGCATGGAAATAGTACAGATGGATAGATTGGATTTTTCTGATCATTTTTCATATATAATTTGTCTGATTTGGAGTTACAGAATAAAAGTTATGAATTTTTAAAGTTTAAACTATATTCTGGAATTTCCTATATTAGATTAATTCCAGAAAATCAATTATTGCGTCAGCCTGACGTCAGTGTGACGTCAGCAGGTCAACGGGACACGTCCGGGTCAAACCTGACAGTGGGTCCCGCGTGTCAGTGTGATTAGATTAATTAGAATTTAATTAAACTAAACCTGTTTAATTAGCAGGGCTGGGCCCCACCTGTCATTGACTCAGGGGAGTCAACCAGGGCCCACCCGTGGTCAAACCCGGGTCGGCTGCACCGGCGTTTAGCCGCCGGCGAGCCTGACGCAACGGCGGAAGTGGTTTTGGCTGTTTCGGCCACCAAATGGGTCGCGGAGACCACCGGAGTGGAGCTGAGGACGAGCCGCAGCTCTTGGTGGAGTCCGTTGGGGTCGGGGTGGCCGGAGTTGGCGCCGGCGACGACTTTGGCGGCCACCGGGGTTCGGCCGAAGACGAACTTGATGCTAGAGGGGTCGGTGAGGCTCGGGGAGTAGCTAGTTAGGTGTTAAGTGACACGGTGAGCATGATGGACACCGTGGAGTGGTCGGAGGGTGACCGGGAGCACGTCGGCGACGAGCTCCACGGCGGTGGGTGCGGTTGAGCTCCGGGAGGTCGCTACATGGCTCGGGAGCAAGAAAAGGAGGGGGGGAAAGATGGCTAAGCTCACAGTGAGTGCGACGAAGCCCTTGGTGTGGCCGGAGATGGACCGGAGCGACGACGGTGTTGAAGGGGATCTCCGGCGACGGCGGTTCGGGCGAGGTCGTTGCGGTGGACTCGGGCGTTGCGAGCGCTCGGGGCTCGGCTTGCTCGATGGAGTGGACAGCGGCGGAGCTCCTGGACACGATGAGAGGACGCACGGGTGGCGGGGAGCACGGCTACGAGGAAGGCACGGCGATGGTGGCGTCGGCCATGGCGGGGGAGCGCGAGGGGGAGGAGCTGGAGAGGAGAGGGGGTGTCTGGGGGGTTCGGGGGGAGCGAGAGAGGCTGATCCACGACGTCACCGGGCGCGGGGAGCGGCGAGGCGGCGAGCAGGTGCGTGGCGCGCGCTGCGGTCGCCGTCGGGCACCTGCCTGCCTGCCTGGCCGGCAAGCAGCTCGCTGGAGCGGCGCTGGGCTGGGCCGGCAGGTGGGCCGGGAGCAGGCGTCAGGTAAGTTTTTCCATTTTCTTTCTGTTTTCTGGTTTTTTAATACTTCTGCAACTTTGTTGAATTAAATAAAATACTTAGGCAACTCCTAAAATCACCAAACTACTCCTGGTCCATAGTTGGATTATTTCCAACATGAAACATTTTAGTTTGGAGATATTTGAGCATTTAAATATTTTATATAATTTTAAATGCCCAATTCAAATATTTATGATTTAATTCAAAAACCCTAAGATGGCCTAGGAAAATGTGCATCACTTTTGGCAGAGGTTCTGAACCAAGACAAAAATGATGGGCATTTTAGAAGGGCATTTCAGGTTCATTGAAAAAGTTTTTAGTAAACCCTAATTGGTTTCAGAGGGGACTGGGGGTTCTGTCATCCCCATTTCAGGTTTCTGATGAAAGAGTAAACATGATGCAACACTCTAATGCATGGCTAGCTAGGATGTGACACGGTGTGACCGAAAAGTTCAAATCGGTTGCACCGAGATTGAAAACCTAGATCGACTTGGTGATCTCGGTAGGACCAAAATGGACGAATCGGTCAGACCGAGAATCACAAAGAAGTTTTGGAAGTTTAAGTCTATGACGAATCGGGGACTCCGAGTGCTCCTCACACAGAGTGGTTCGAATCTGACTTGATCAAATTTTGTGATGCAGCATGAATAGAGTTTGAGACGAGAAAAGCATAGATAGCTAGAGAAGGTTCTTAGGCATTCTTGTCCATCCACTTGGCCAAAAGAAGAAAGAACCAAAAAATAAAAACAAAAAGTGGATGTCCTTGAATGAGTAGAATATGCACCAACATGTTCACACAATAAGATGGCAAATGAAATATGTGGCAAAACATGCACAACCAATTCTAGCATCTACCAAACAATTGGCGATGACTAGGTCATCTATATATGAGTATATTGACTTAGGAGTCAAATGATAAACATTTGATCATAGGTCATACTCATCGTTTAAGATCAAGTGGGGTTACCACTTTTACATAATGCATTGATTGTTCACACCATTAGAGTTGCTTTGACTCAATTCTTAGAGTTAAGCTCCCCCTAGATGTGAGATCCCCCCTTAGAGGGATGAACTAACCTTGGGTTTTGTCGATGATGACTTCATGTAGGTGTTGAAGATGTGGATGCTCAATGTTGATGTAGATCATTTGGAGCAATCCGTTGGAGTGAGTTGCACTTTCAACTTACCTACATGGGTTAGTCCCACAAGGAACAAACAAGAATATCCATAGACATAGAGTGATGCACACACAAGATGATGTCCATGAAAACATTAGGTTACCTTGTCCCTTGCCTTACCAACATGAGGGTTTGTGACTCCTTGAACTAGTGCAAGATGTGGAAGTTGATTGCACTTGTCCTTGCAATAATGATATGAGTGAAGAATGTTGGCGGAGTCACCCTCAAGAACTCTCTAGTTCTTCTTCTTCGGGATCCACATCATCTTGATGGGAGTCCTTGGAGTTGTAGTTGTACTTGATGAAGTAGAACTTGACGTAGTCTTGGGAATCCACTTGAACAAGGCCTTAGGTGCTTCTTCAAATGCATCAATCTCTTCTTGAAGCTTGTCATTGCCTTTGTTCTTGTGATCTTGTGGTGGAAGATCATCTTGAGCTTGTGTTCCCTTGAAGGAAGTAGGATCATACTTCTCTTGTTGAGGAACAAACTTCGTCTTGGGGTATTGATGTTCTTCCCACTCAACTCCATTGGCATTGAACTTTCGTTCAAAACCAACACCTTGATTCTTCCGGTGTCTTCCTTGCTTGCGTACAATTTCCTCGAATTGCTTACTCCCGGCAAGGCTCTTGTAAACACCTTTCTCTATAATTCCCTTCAATAAGCTATTTTCTTGCTCAAGTGTAACTTGGCTATGAGAATCATTAGTGGAATCAAGAGAACTACTAGAAGCAACAATATTGACATTATTATTGTTACTACTAGAGGAAGTATCTTTCTTGTACTTGTTACTAGACTTGACTTGAGGCATGTAAGTAGATAGGAGTAAACGCTTGACAATGTAAGAAGAACGTTTCTTACGGAGATCATCATTGATTACTTTTAAGAACTCATGCTCTTGCTCAAGATTGAGCTTTTCAAAGCGTAACTTCTCATGAGCCCTTAAAAGTTCTCGATGATCTTCGAAGATAGTTTTATGAGCCAACTTAAGAGTGTTTAGTTCTTTAGTTAGAAGCTCAATCTTCTCCTTATCATTTTCATTCGTTTTATCTTGATTAGCATGATTAGTTGACGTTTCATCATAGTATTCATCACTAGAGTTGTCAACAAGTAAATCATCATCCACAAGCAAGTCATCTTCATCACTATTGAAATCAACATACTCAGGATGTGTTACCTTTGGACCTTTGGCCATGAAGCATCTTCCAATTCCTTCATTTGGTGAATCAAATATGTCGTAGGAGTTGGTTGACACAAGTGCTAGACCGGCAAAACCTTCATCTTGAGTATGTTCGGAGTCGGAGTGATAGCTTCTCTCGGAGTGATTGTCGGAGTCGGAGCCGGATACCCATTCACCAACATGAGCTTGATGTCTTCGTTTTGTGTAGCTCCTTGATGACTCGTCCTTCCTTTCCGAATCCTTGCTTCTCCGTGAGGGTCTTCGTTCATAACGATCATCTCTACTCCTCCTCTCTCTTGGTGGTGATTCTTCTCTTTTGCTTCTTCTTTTTAGAGAATCTTCTATTCTTTTGTAGGGTGTCGTACACTCATTGGAGTAGTGTCCAGGTCTCCCACAATTGTAGCAATTGCGCTCTCGACTAGAAGATCTTTTGTCATGATAAGACCTTGACTTGGAGCTTCTTTCTTTGCTTCTACTCTTGTAGAATTTGTTGAAGTTCTTCACCATTAAGCTCAATTCTTCATTGAAGGTTTGTTTCTCACTTGATGATGTGGGGGCTTCACTTGAGTCTTTGTAAGCACCACTTGACTTGTTGTGAAGTTCCTTCTTATCCTTGAGTGACATCTCATGAGAAACAATTCCTCCAATGACTTCTGTTGGCTTGAGATCTTTGTAGTTTGGCATCATTTGGATCAATGTGCACATGGTATCATACTTTCCATACAATGCTCTTAGGATCTTCTTGATGATGAATCTGTCGGTCATCTCTTCACTCCCTAAGCCGGTAATCTCATTTGTGATAAGTGCAAGCCTAGAGTACATTTCAGCGACACCTTCACCATCCTTCATTTTGAACTTGTCAAGCTGACTTTGGAGCACATCCAACTTGGATTCCTTAATGGATTCGGTACCTTCGTGCATATCAATCAAAGTATCCCAAATTTCCTTTGCATTCTCAAGACGGCTGATTTTGTTGAATTCTTCGGGGCACAATCCGTTGAAGATGATATCACAAGCTTGAGCGTTGTATTGCAGCATCTTCAATTCTTCCGCAATAGCTTCACGGTTCGGCTCTCTCCCATCAAAGAATTCACCTTGCAAGCCAATACAAATAATTGCCCAAACGGCGGGGTTATGTCTGAGAATATGCATTTTCATCTTATGCTTCCAACTAGCAAAGTTAGAACCATCAAAGTAAGGACCTCTACGGTGATAATTTCCCTCGCTAGACGCCATACTCTCCTAGGTTGTGAAACCAAGGCTATGACCACCAAAAGCTATGGAAATCAAAGCAAATGGAGACCAAAGCTCTGATACCACTTGTAGGACCTTGAAGTATGTCTAGAGGGGGGTGATTAGACTACTTGACCAATTAAAAACTTAACCTTTTCCCAATTTTAGAGTTTGACAGATTTTAGCTATCTTAGGACAAGTCAAGCAATCATCACACAAATCAAGCAAGCATGCAAAGAGTATATGGGCAGCGGAAATTAAAGCATGCAACTTGCAAGAAAGTAAAGGGAAGGGTTTGGAGGATTCAAACGCAATTGGAGAGACGGATGTTTTTGGCGTGGTTCCGATAGGTGGTGCTATTGTACATCCACGTTGATGGAGACTTCAACCCACGAAGGGTAACGGTTGCGCGAGTCCACGGAGGGCTCCACCCACAAAGGGTCCACGAAGAAGCAACCTTGTCTATCCCACCATGGCCGTCGCCTACGAAGGAATTGCCTCACTAGTGGTAGATCTTCATGAAGTAGGCGATCTCCTTGCCCTTACAAACTCCCTGGTTCAACTCCAGAATCTTGTCGGAGGCTCCCAAGTGACACCTAGCCAATCTAGGAGACACCACTCTCCAAGAAGTAACAAATGGTGCGTTGATGATGAACTCCTTGCTCTTGTGCTTCAAATGATAGTCTCCCCAACACTCAACTCTCTCTCATAGGTTTTGGATCTGGTGGAGAGAGGATTTGAGTGGAAAGCAACTTGGGGAAGGCTAGAGATCAAGATTCATATGGTAGGAATGGAATATCTTGGCCTCAACACATGAGTAGGTGGTTCTCTCTCAGAAATGGTAAGTTGGAAGTGTAGGTTTAGTCTGATGGCTCTCTCTGCGAATGAAGAGGAGGTGGAGGGGTATATATAGCCTCCACACAAAATCTAACCGTTACAAACAATTTACCATACTCGGTGGGACCGATTCAACAGACTCGATCGGACTGATTTAGTAAACCTAGTGACCGTTAGTGATTTTTGGTGGGACTGCCATGCAACTCGGTGAGACTGATTCGGTTAGGGTTAGGGCATAATGTAATCTCGGTAAGACGAACAAACTTGATGAGACCGATTTTGGTAATAAGCTTTCCAGAGAGTTGGTCAAGTAAACTCAATGGGACCGATTTGCTCTTTTCGGTGAGACCGAAATGTTACAAAAGGGAAACAGAGAGTTTACATTGCAATCTCGGTGGGACCAATCGCTCACTTCGGTTAGAACGAAACGTTACGAAGGGAAACAGAGAGATTAAAATCCCATCTCGGTGAGACCGAGATCCCTATTGGTAGGACCAATTTGCCTAGGGTTTGTGGCAGTGGCTATGACATTTGAAATCGGTGGCGCCGGGTAGGAAGAATCGGTGTGACCGATTTTGGCTTTAGGTTTAGGTCATTTGTGGATTGTGAGAAAGTAGCTGAGGGTTTTGGAGCATATCACTAAGCACATGAAGCAAGAGGCTCATTAAGCAACACCTCATCCCTCCTTGATAGTATTGGCTTTTCCTATGGACTCAATGTGATCTTGGATCACTAAAATATAAAATGAAGAGTCTTGAGCTTTTGAGCTTGAGCCAATCCTTTGTCCTTAGTATTTTGAGGGATCCACTTTCATCATCCATGCCATGCCATTCATTGAGCTTTCCTGAAATAATAGTCTTGGAATAGCATTAGCTCAATTAGCTATATTTTGTTATGAATTACCAAAACCACCTACGGATAGTTGCACTTTCAGAGGTCGTGTTGCCCTGACTTGCCATCAAAGTGGAGTGGCAGTCACAGCTGGCGCCTGGAGGGAAGCGCGCGTGGGAGGGGGAAGTGGTTTTTGGTGGGCCAGGAAGGTGAGAAGCCAGCTTCGGACCGGTCCGGACGGGGAAATATCAAGTGCCCCATCCTTTTGGTGCTCCCATACTCCAAGTGCTAGTACTACTATAGAACAATAGTGTGGGCTACGTAGAGGGTGTAGTAAGAAATTTTCTCATCGTTCTGCGAGTTGACAGGACACATCAAAGTAGCAGTTTTTTGAACGTTCATTAAAGTAGTAGTGTAGTCTTCTCCAAAGAGGGTCAACCATGTCCATGGTGACCATCCCATCCCATGTACCATCATTGAGTACGTGCATGATTCACGTGTCATTGAAGAAACAAATTGTGTACATGCCATTGAAGAAAAAACACGCCAGCGCATCATGGTCAAACTTTGATTCATTCACGCATGGTTCCTGACCCTCCACTAAGTGAACAACTACTACACGCGTCAAATTATCACGTGAGCCGCCTCTTCAATCAGAAATGAGCTCCACTATGTACCCGCGTGTATGTGTTATGGAAAGAGGCAAAGAGTATGTGCGTCCGTGCTTGAGGGTGATTCATGCACGTACTTGGCCTACGTTGGTGATCATTGGTGAGTCTCACTTATCTCTACTTCTCTAGATGTACATCTACATCTACATCTATGTCTATAGTACATCTACATCTACTATAGCACAACAAGTTTTAAACATGAGACCAGCCATTTTCTTGTATGACACGACTTGGATGCTGGATTTCCCATGTGTCGGCGAAAGGAGGAAGAACGATTTCCGACGACCGAGAAGGACCAAAGTACTGCGGGTTGAGCATCTGCACTCGGCCCCTCCTAATGCTAAAATTTTAAATGAACGATGCTTAGCTACAACAACTTAAGCACCTATGCATTGGAGGCTTTAGTTGCTAAACTTTTTAATGTGCTTAGCACCTCATGTTAGCACCGGTCCATTAGAGGCTTTAGTTGCTAAACTTTTTAATGTGCTTAGCACCTCATGTCAGCACCGGTGCATTGGAGGCTTTAGTTGCTAAACTTTTTAATGTGCTTAGCACATCATGTTAGCACCGGTGCATTTTGCTAAACTTTTTAATGTGCTTAGCACCTCATGTTAGCACCGGTGCATTGGAGGCCTTAGTTACTAATTTTTTTAGAATTACTATAGAATCAACCAAATCTTCTACACATTTAGACCGGAGGAGTAGGAAACATGGCAAGCCTTGTGTAGTTACATCATACGTACATGCCGACCACACGCTATCACCATATTTCTCGGCCTCCGTGCGACAGCTAGCTCTAGTAATCCACCGGCATGTACTGCTTGTCGCTACTCGTCTCTCTCAAAGTGCGTCTGACATGCGGTTTTGCCGTCGATTGAGGTCGGTTCGTTCACACTCGCTCCCACATGTTAGAGATATGCCAATAGCATTCTAAATCTGAAAAGAATAGTGATATGACAATAGGAAGTGCCTTGACTGGCGAAGCAAACTCGACAGGGTGCCGTGAGTGGGTCCAGTTTCTCGTAAGGTAACTTAGAGCATCCAAAGTGTGTTGATCTGCTGCCTCTAAGGCTGCCTCTAAGTCCTTAGAGGCTGGTGCTATACACTACATGCGTGAGCCTTTAATACGAAAAAAAATCCTTAGCATCGATGCTTAGTATAGAGGCTGCCTCGAACGTTTTGGTTTGAATAGAATAATCTACTTGGCCTACTTGTTATTGGAGGAAATAGTTCTAGCCATGCAAAGCAGATGTGAAGGATTTGGCTAGGGAAATAGTTATTTATTAAACATAGGTCCACCTTAGAGGCTTGAAGCCATTTGCTATACACTACGACAATTTTGCACTGAGCTTAGAAGCTGAACATGGGTCCCATCTTGGAGGCAAGCCCGCCTCCAAGCACTGTGGATGCCCTTATGCACCATGACAGAGGAAGTAACTTGTTCAAATTTGGCACTTTTCCGGGCTCACTATGCGCATTCTATAGACATTTAATAGCCCAGATGTGTACATCAAAACCCTGCTACATCTATACACGAGTGTGATGAGAGGGATGTGGATTGTCGTTCGATCGCGGTTCATCCTACAGTGCGCATTCCCAATCCGCATGCCTGGGGTTCCGGCCAATTACAACACACCCGTATTTCTCGGCCTCCGTGCGAAACCTAGCTCTAGTAATCCACCAGCCCGTATCTCTTCTCGCTCCTTGCCTCTCTCAAAGTGCGTCCGACAGGCGATTTTGCCATCGATTGACATCGGTTCGCTCACACTCGCTCCCACATGTTAGAGATATACCAATAGCATTCTAAATCTGAAAATAATAGTGATATGACAATAGGAAGTGCCTTGACCAGCGGACCAAACACGACAGGTGTGCCGTGAGTGGGTCCAGTTTCTTGTAAGGTGACTTAGAGCATCCACAGTGTGTTGATTTGCTGCCTCTAAGTCCTTAGAGGCTGGCGCTATACACTACCTGCGTAGCCTTTAATAAGCAAAAAAATGCTTAGCATCAACGCTTAGTATAGAGGCTGCCTCGAACGTTTTGGTTTGAATAGAATAATCTACTTGGCCAACTTGTCATTGGAGGAAATAGTTCTGGCCATGCAAAGCAGTTGTGAAGGATCTGGCTAGGGAAATAGTTGTTTATTAAACACGGGTCCACATTAGAGGCTTGAAGCCATTTGCTAAACACTATGGCAGTTTTGCGATGAGCTTAGAGGCTGAACATGGGTCCCATATTGGAGGCAAGCCTGCCTCGAAGCACTATGGATGCCCATATGCACCTTGACGGAGGAAGTAACTTGTTCAAATTTGGCATTCCGGGCTCATTATCTCCATTCTATAGACATTTATTAGCCGAGATACGTACATCAAAACCCAGCTACATCTATACACGGGTCTGATGGGAGGGACGTGGATTGCCGTTCAATCGCAGCACATACTACAGTGCACACGCACAATCCGCGTGCCTGGGGTTCCGGCCCATTACAACACAACCCAGTCGGATGAGCGCACATAGTTTCCAGAGGAAACGAAAATGAAGTGTGTGCGATAGTAAATGACCAAGATTGTAGGGGAATCCGAATTTCCTGCGTCATTTATCTAAAAAACACCGCATTGTAGGGTTGTTCGGCCACTCTGCCCAGAGCACGGTGCTAAGGAAGCGATAGTGTCCCGTCACGCTGAGTTCATCGCCGCCCGCGGCCGCACAACCACGTGAGCGGACCAAGAAGCTTTACATGCACATTGGTGAGTTTTATCTTAATTCTTACAAGCAAATATTTAATGCACCTTGAAATCTGAACATGTGATGGGAATTAATGAAAATGTGACTTATAAAACAGAAAAGCGAATATTTTGGTAACTAGTATTACAATATTTATAGTCTTACAGCCTGCCTATGTTATTCCTATTGTACTTGCTTTAAACGCTCACCATCTAGTACTTCATTGGTTGGTTTCAATTTTTGAATTGAGCCCCATAAACCCATACACTTGATGTTGTGCGGCTACCGTCCAATATTCGGTTGTACATATGGTTGCTTCGTCCGAGCAATTTTACTCTTGGAATATTGGAGTACGAGCGCATTCAACGAAGAGCGAAATGATGGTTGCTTCACCTGAGCAACTTTTACTAGTACTGCGGGAAAGGTGGGGCTATGTGATTTGATGGCTCATTAGTCATTATTACTGCAGTGCAACGAGCAGGGTGAATCTTGCCAGTGGTAGATGGCACATGGACCCGGATTCTAGATGTCCCACATGTGGGCGAAAGGAAGTTTGAATGATTTGTGCCATTGCTATCAAGCTTCCAGATATGTTTATATGTACACATAATTTTCCAGCATAATGAATTGCGTTGTGATGTTTTGAAGCTTTCAACTTTGGTTTCATGTGTCCTCTTGCCTCCAAAGTTGTCTTGTTACAACATTCCATGAAATACAAAGGAAATTAACATGCATGCTAATGCATCTACAAATAGCATCAATATTTACATCACAACTGAATACAAAGTTGTGAGAATGTGTACAAATAAAGAAAAATAAAAATTGAAGGATGATGTCCGTAGGCATGGTTCCATTTCTTGCCGTTCATTGGTTGGCAACTAGTTTCACGCAGCTCTGTGAAGTGAACAAGACATGTTAGCCAAGAAAGGATTCTATGGAGGACATGGACCATCCGATCATTTTGTGCAGTTCCACTAAAATCAAGCTGAGCATTCCTCTTTGCAAAGATATTGAACAAGTATGATTACATTAATACTAGCACCAGTAGTAGTTGATGAAACATACACACACAAGTAGATGTCAATCACCTTTGGAATCTCTCATAAAACTAAGCACTTGTTGGAGAAGATTAGGCTCGGAGTTGGATGGGAAGGATAGCAAAACCAATCTCCCTTTGTGCAGTCACACTGAAATGTAGAGACATTGCCCATGTGACATTTTAGCGGAACTGCACAAGACACTCTTAAGAAAAAAGTGATTTGTGTAGTTCACCAAAAGGTCGCAATAGCAAGGAGCTGAAATGGATAGCCCTGTTTGCAAAAAAAAGAGGTAGAAAGGAAATAATTACTGGCCAATAACAGTTGATGACACATATGATGAAAAAAAAGAAGCATATTCCATGTCCTAAGGGAAGATAGCAGCACAATTGTTTATCTAAAATGGTGTGAGGACAATATTGAAATATGTAAAGTATGTCGGACGAGCTACATTTTGAGCAAAGAACTAGGGAAGATCCACATGCAGGATTTTCCACATGCAGCAACGTAGGAAAATGGGCAGTGGAGCAAGGCCGGAGGGGATACATGGGGGTCGACGGGATGTAACTAGGAGGGCGGCGGCGGGCGGGATTTGCCCATCCTGTGGCAACGAGCAAGTGGCGTAGGCCCTATTGTGCCGAAGCTTGGTCAGAGAGAACGACGGGTACCGTAGATCAGGACGTGCTGCGTCGACGCCGTTGAATGGAGAAACGATGCACATACTCCCTTTCCGCCGGCAGACGGGATGCGGCCGGATCAATAACCAACGTTGAGAGAGAGAGAGAGAGAGAGGCCACCGCCGCCTTGTGTGAGATACTGTGAACAGAGACAAACCCCGGTAGGCAGGCTCCATTGTATATAGTGGAGCAGACTAGTTTTTTCTCCATAACAATCATTTTATATTCTGTGTATGTTCCATTGAGCGATATAACTTTATTTAAAAATAACGTGCCAATGCAACAAGTTGAACTTTGTTTCATTCACGCGTGGTAGATGATCTCCATAAGTAAACAACCGCTGCACGCTCTCCAATTAGCACCTGGGCTGCCATTTCCTATAGAAATGTGCTCCACCGTGTACCCACGTGGGTGTGGCCGGGCATGAAGCGTGAGTACGTGCACCTGTTCTCTTTGTGTACGTACACCACCTACGTGGGTGTGTGGGTGAGAGAGCTACAAACCTAGAGAGAGATGGTGTGTGGGTTTGTGAGTGTTTTTTTGGGGGTGCGTGAGAGATAGACAGGGAATATGTGTTGATGATATCTCAAACAAAAAATGTAACATATGCAATGTGTGTGAAACAGAGGCCCGGATATATCATATATAGAGGGGGCGATCCACGGGAAGAGAGTGGAGGTATCATCAACATGAGATATCCATAGAATCGAAGAGAGGGATGAAGTGTCTGTGTGTGCACGATCAATAAAGATTGCTGTCAAATTTGTCTGTGCCTATGTCAAAGATATAGGGTGGCTAGTCTACCGGAACATGAGAGGGGACATGTGCAATTTGTCTCTGTGGCATGGATACCTACCTATAGCATTCGACAATAGGTGTGGGGGCAGAGACCTAACTATAGAGGTAGAACGACTGGTATATGTCTCGAGGAGGAGAGAGACCTACCTATGTATTGAGGGACATCGATTGACATGCATGCATATCTGTAGGGGAGGAATAAGGTTGGGAGAGAGATAGAGCTAGAGTGTCGGAGGGTTGGTGGTGGAGTTGCCTCTCTCAAATGGTGGGAGAGGCCTGCTAGAGAAATGGAGGGCACGACTTCAATATCAATAAGAGAGGGGATGCCTGCCTGTCTTTGCACGTTCGTGTGAGAGACGGGTTAGGAGGCATGCACAAATGATGAGGGGGGACGATATGGCTGTGGTAAGAAGACATAACTACATATGAAGATCAATCATCCTATGTCGGAGAAAGGTGAGACATAACTTGTGAGGTACGTCGATCGATGCGTCAGGTAAAAGAGTTATAGCCGACCTAGGTATATGTAGGGAGATTGATCGGTATACATGCATGCATGTGTTAGAAGCAAATAAGGCCCGGAGAGAAGGATATAGAGAGAGAGAGGGATGCGGCTAGGAGGTGGTGCGAGAGGACTACTATATCAAGGGGGAAGGAGTGTGCGAGTATGACATCGATGGAAAGAGGGGCGAGAGTATGCACATGCGTGAAACCGTATTAGACCGAGGGGGCATGGACGGTGAGAAGAGAAGAGGGAAAGCTTGTGTTTGTGGTAGGCACACCTGGCTAGAGAGGTATATCGATCAGTATGTGCCGGAAAGAAGGAGCTTGGGGGCCTACACACACCATGGATGAATGACCTAAAGAGAAATGATGAATGTGCGCGATGGAGCTATAGAATGCTGAGGGAGGGTGAGAGGGAGGCGGGCGTGTGCATGCACAAGAGAAAGTTAGCGCTAGCTAGAAAGATAAGAGAATTGTGTGGGTGTAAAAGACAAATAGAGATCATAATTCGTTATAAAAGTGGATTCGGATATTTGAGATCATAGTGTTTGAAACCGACACATGCACGAATATATATAATGGTGATATGCGTGGTGTGGTTATGAACATGTTATACTGCATATAATATATAGAACATTTATTTGAATATGTGATAATGTGTGGCTTTTGCAGCTCAGGGCTAAATACTTGTCATAATGTAGGGTGCGGGGCACTATACTTTGTGTGATAAACACAGTGTATGTACACTGGTACGCTTCGGTGCTATACACACAGTTTTTAACCTCTTTCCACGGCGGCATTTGGAACCATCGCCAAGTGAGTGTGGGCGATAGGGGGTCCTTCCCACATGACCCAGAAACCACCGGGGATATGGAGCAACGATCCAGATGCCTTGCAAAACGTAATCGTGTGCGATGCAGCACACACTAAATTCTTTCGCACGTGTGGGATCGATGATTAAACATTTCTAGTGACGCAGTGAAACCAAACGGTGTGTCGTAGTGAACTGTTTGGGAAACAGTATGTAAGGCACACGGGCCAACATATGAACTGTGTGCGATATGTGCCCCATCGCAGACGAGTTTTCTACTTAACCCGTCTGCCATGCAAGACTCCATCGCACACGTTTCCCAACATTTACCATCTACGATAATGTTCTATCACAAACGGTTCAGGAGCCCCTTCTCACACAGACAAGTGCTGCAAACCGTTTGTGATATGTTGTGTATCACCGACGGTTGCGGCAAGAGTGACGTGTGATTTTCATTTGGGATCCCACACATTTCCTGAAAAAATTACGACTGGGATTGTATATTACATTGGGCACGGTTTACTCCAAGTTCTCGGGTGCGATAACGCGATATCACAAATGGTTCCGGAGACCCTATGCACACGTAGTGGTGCTGCAAATCATTTGGGATCTGTTGTGTGTCACCGACGGTTCCGCTATGATTGATGTATGCTTTACGATGTGGATCACACACATTCATTTAGTTGAACCGTGTGCGGAGCAATTGCCAGGTTAAAAAAATATCCCATTTTGAATCGGCATGCAAAAATCAAATTCGCCACAATATTCAATTGAAAAAATAAACAAAAATATCCCGTTTTGAATCGGCAAGCAAAAATCAAATTCGCCACAATATTCAATTGAAAAAAAAAACAAAAATATCCCATTTTGAGTTGGCACACAAAAAGCAAATTCGCCACAATATTCAATTGAACAAATAGTGTCCACAGGAAGAACAATCATCAGATTTCGCAACAATTGCAATTGAACATATGTTAGCTAAATTACAATGATTTGTCCACACATATATGCATTACATAATTAATCATAGTGTACGAAATACGAAGACCTCATCAGATGGAAAACAATGGATCCATGCGTATATGTTTAGCGGCTAACTCTTACTCAATTTTTCAGGAGAACGCCTGCTGAAATCTTCATTATCACCAGTGGGATTGATGTAGTGATTCAGGAAGAAGTCATAGATAAATCTCCGAACAATCAGCAATTTACCAGCCGCGAGCGGTTCAGGGATCCTCGGTTCTAAGATGAGCTGCAGTATTTTTAAGATCAGAATGTGCCATATGAGTGGAGTAGAAGATATTAATTAAGATAGACTTCCTGGTACTAATTCGCGAGGATCGTCACAACTATCAGCAGATTTGCAGATGGAGATCATGTGTGTGCAAACATAGTATCCACAAAGGTTGGTCCCTGCTTCTTGCTGAGGACACTGAAATTTTTTGTACAGAATTAGTCATGTACTTTTCCTGTTAGGAACAACCTAACCGGTGTCAGATTTATTATTTTTTCTTTGGATAAAATAGAAAGAAGTTTATTTAGAAGCTTGAACATTTGACGAGCGTAAGAAAAGGTATTTGCAGAATGTTGGATAAATTTTCCGAAAATAATGGATTTCAGTGTGTTACCGGAGAAACGATTTCGTGTTGCAGATGTAGTTCCCTCTTGAATAGGTTCCCTGGTTTAGTTTTCCACAATGCGAGCACACTGGAAATGAAGATGAATTTTAACAACATCAATTATTGAACCAGATATGAATGCAAATTAATTTCAACATCGTAGAATTCAATACCTATCCATGAATTGCTGAAGATGCATCAGATCCTGAGCGTTTTGTTGACTCTTTGAGAGAATCGATGTAGTAAACTGTGTTCTGGTTTGGAACATGAATACCAATATCCCGTGATGGCTACATATTAAGAAAGCCATGAACTTACGAATTATGTTGAAATTTGAAAGACAATCAGTGTATGCGTGGTTGTTTACTTGAATTATCGTTCATGATATGGCCAGAGAAATGATTCTGCATGGGACGTGTTTTCAAAGAGATGGAAGGCCATGTTAACGTCCTAGTCCCGTATGTCCTTACCATGTAATGTTGTGCCATTTCCTATTTCAGGATCTATGAAATATACACTATCCCTTTTTCTTCTCTGCGCATTCAATCCCCTAAGAGGAATAAAATGCAGTTAGTTGTTTATCATTTATAGCCTAGTATGGAGAAGTTGATCAGAGTTTGTTAAGTACTTACAAAATCAGGCATCTAACAGGAGTGGCATCGAGCTCGTTGAAGTTGAAGAAGCGATGTAAGTCCTCGAAACTCACATTGATGGAACCAGCATCGTGTCAGAAATGATCTCTGTTGTAGTGGACTAGCAACTCATGATGACCAACTGACATTAGATCCATGCAATATTCATGTAACTCGTGGCAACTGGAGCTGCACTCATCAAAGTATTCACCAACAAGAAATGGCTGGCCATGGACGTAGTTGTGTGCTTCAAGTACGTCTGCTTCACTTTTAGCAAGCAACAAATCTACTTCTTCATCATCCATGCCATGAGAAATAATATCAGTCCCCGATGTGAACAACTTGCTGTTTATTTGGTTCTGGGCGATGATTGCTTTAAGTAAGAGGCAATCGTTCTCTTTCCTCTTCACTGTCTCGCCATGCTTCCTCGTGGCTGTAGCCTTTTTGGCCACTTCCTTCTTGGTACTTGAAGCATTTCTAGCAGAACGTCTGGTTGGCTGCAAGGTAGACTGCCGAGCAGATGGTGAAGCTTCGACGGACTGCTTAGCAGACGGTTTATCTATGCCGGTCCTCTGAGCTGGTGGTCCTGCCGTGACAGACTACTGGGCTGTAGGAGCAGAGGCATCAGACTACTGACCATGCGTTGAAGCTATGTCAGGTTTCTATGCAGGCGGTGCCAACTTGTCGGTGTGCAGAGGAGGCCATGCCAACGCGTTGGTTTGCTGAGCAGGAAGTGCTGACGCATTGGTATGTTGATAACACGACTGCAGACCGATGGACTATTGAGCAGTCAGTTCTGGACCTACAACCTGCTTAGCAGGCGGTTCCGAAGCATCAGACTGCTTAGCAGTCCGTTCCACCAGGTTGGTCTACTGAGCATGTGCTGCAGCTGGGTCTCCCCCCACTGCTTTAGTGGCCGGCATCTGAACTGGTGGTGCATCTTCAGTAGTTGTAGGCCTTGCCACTGGCTGCTATGGGGCGGAGGATGACATGGCCTGTACGCCACAAAGTCGGGCCGGCTGATCATAGGCTGATGCATCACTGTCAAATTATGAGTATTAGGTTCTTTGGGGGAAGCACGCAAGAGCTGCTGTGGCAAGGAGAGCATCATTGGTTGAGGGGCGACATTGGTTGCTCTTGGCGGGGCTTCAGGGATCTCATCGAAGAACTCTATTTCCTTTCGTGGGCACTGCATGTGATGTAACAGTGTTTTTCCCAAGGTCCTTTGCTCACCAAAGTCTCCTAGGACATTCTTCAGGGAAAATTCATTGAATCCACGCTTTACTTCAGTCACGTAGCACTTCACACAGCCCGTCTTCAATGGCACATTGTCCAACAAGAGGCCATCTTCCAAGAAGGGTGGGCAAACCCAGGCTGTTGCACATTTTAATGTACCTTCATAATATGTAAGCACACCCTTCAGTCTGTCTTTCATTCCAAATAGATCATATATAGCATCATCACGAGTAGCTGCAGTCTCAATGTCGCTGGGGTCAGCTGATGCACAGCTACTCTTGTGCGATGTTGTCGCGCAATACGCAGCATCCTCCTTGCCCGCCTCCCCTCCCATCTGCCGCCTATCTGTTAGTGTTAGAGTCTTCTACATCATCATTGACTCCTCAATATCCTTTCGAATAGCCGGATATATGTCCTTCCTCAACCTTTCATACAATGCATTCTGCTTCATTTCACTCCTCTTTTTTTTCATGCTGATCTCTATTCTTTGCTGAGTGTGAAAGCCCTCTTGTGTGGGACATTAACACGTATACCCCTTGCACGACCAGGGGGCTCTCTTATTTCCAGAGCAACAGACAGAATGTCACATGGCCCTGAGTTCCTGTAGAACATCCCAGGGATCTTGGAAGCCTCTAACATCACTTGATACAGTTCTTCGTCATGTGAGTTTTTAAAGTAATAAGTTCTGTCATCACACCTCCTTGCACGTGCCTGCAAGTAGTCTCTGGCGCGTTCGCCCCTGATTTCACTAAAGGTCGGTTTCCCACCCACCGCTACTGCTTCTTTGTCTTCCTGGTCCCATATCAGTTTCATGCCGTGGTATCTTGCCACACCCATCGGTGGGGGTGTGTGTTCTTCTTCTGAAGTTTCGATTACTTGAAACTCTTCTCAGCAAACTCTTTAGTTGCCCTGGCCCTTTTGAATTCTGCCAAGTCTACCTTTGTAATTTGGGGGTATGCGGGGTTTGGGTCCTTGCCTTCACTCATGTACTTCTTGTACAACATATTCTTCCAGTTTCTTCAAGCATCCCTAGCCTTCTTAAATGCAGTGTGTTCCACCTGCATTCTCCATTGCTCTAGAACATTGAAGTGATCCATGATCTCCCGGATTATCCATCGACGTGTTTCTGTGTCAGCCTTCCGAAACCCCGGCAGATTAATGTTGAGCCTTGCCCTGCCAACAATCCACACACACTCCTGAACCTTGTGCATGCTTTATCTGGTTTAGTTGCAGCCCAAGACTTTAAGTCGATCTCGATTACTTCATATACACCTTTAGGGTGGTGTGTGGGCTTCCTTGGAGCATTCCTCCGTGTCCTGACTAGAAGGTAATTTCTGCATCTCTATCCCATTCAAGATTACTTGATCGCTCACCATCTGCTGAAGACCTAGGGTTGTCGGAATCAGATGAAGATACATCACCTGAAGCATGAGTGCTGTCGCAGCTATTCGGCATCTATAGAGAACACATGCAAAACTGAGGAAAGGAGGATAAGCATAAAACTAACAACTTGGTATCAAGCTTTCTAAACATGTCATGCAATAATTTAGAAAATGTACGGCTAACTTGTTAAGTTTGTGTGACTCGGGCGCCCGCGTTCAATAAATTGGCAGTAACTTATTGGAACAAATACAACTTATATGTACTAGTTAGGAAGGTAGATAATGAACATATATATGCTCTCCGTCATTTTATAGCTAATTTGGGAACATACAGAACGAAATAGGAAGAGGGATTGCGAGGAAATATGCCTCACCGCGATGGAGAGAAGTAACTAATAGGCTTCTTAATGCAAACCGACCGGACCACAGGAGAGGCGAGGGTTACAGCATCGATATGCTCAAGGGTGGCTGGCAAGCAAACAAGGATGGCAATGCGCGGGCAGCCGTGTGTTGGGAACGGTAGTGGAGGTAGGCTTGACTCCGAAGAGCGGGCACACGGCCGGGGTAAGCACGTCGGCGTCGGAGAGGGTTCTGCTATGGATCATGGGGAGGGGGAGCTAGCGATGGAGATTGGATGGACTAGTTGAGTGTAACGCGGGCGGGCCGTGGGGGTGTTGGGGGCCTAGGTGAAAAGGGTGGAAAATATCCCCGGTCGCTGCACAGAAAGGCCGATGCAAACAGTTGCCTCTAAGCAATCGTGTGTACAAAGAGAATAATTTCGTTTGAAATGAAGACATGAGTTCATCGTTTCGCCTCTAAATTTTTCCCACGTTAAGCAATCACCATTATACCACGGGTTTGATTTGCTGGCGCATTTCAGGTCTCATGTGCTATATGTAAGACATTTTTTGGCATTTACCATGCATTTTGGCATATAAATCAATTGCCAGCCGGACTGCATTTCTCGTCGAAAAGGATGAGGGTTGCCGTTTGATCTGGGAGCATCCAACGGTGAAGATGTATGATCGGTGGGGTTTGGGTTTTGGCCAATCAGAACGCACGACTCAGATCGTGCGCGCAGCAATGGGGGGGGGCATCGGGCACGGTTTGGTAGGCACACGACTTTTGTGAGTGAACCGTGTCCTATTTGAAAACATTTACATGAACTAACAACATATTTTCATTTGAATGAAAACAAGAGTTCATTGTTTCGCCTCCAAATTGTTTTCCACGGCAAGAAATCATCAGTGTACCCTATGTTTCGATTTTCTTGTGCATTTGAGGCATCGTTTGCTATATTTGAGTCGTTTGCTATAGTCGCAACTACACGTGGATGCTAGCTAGCTAGCAAGATCATTTGTGTGTCGCTTTCAGAGTTTTTGATTCAATGTTCGAGAGACAGGAAACAAAATCAAACAGTTCGGCCACAGGGTGTGGCCAGAGGCGTATGCCATGTTGTTATTCTAATTACAGGAAATGCATATAGAGTCCGGAAATAACAAAAATCGGTGTGTCACCATACCGTGTTCCCAGGATCACATGGAAATTTTTTGTAAAGATGGCACGAGTTTTGATGCTCACAACTTCCAAATCGGAGCATCTCACAAGAAGGATCATAGTTTCCAAAAGGAGATGCGACACTTTAGACTCCAATTGTCAATGACGACATCGTTCCGCTTTGAATTTTTTCACATTAAACAATCATGTATATACCCTAGGTTTGATTTTTATGGCCCATTTTAGGTCTCGTTGCTATATTCAAGGCATTTAGTGCATATAATTAAATTAAAAACCATTCTACAACTACACATCTCGGTGTTAGTTAGCAAAGAAGGTGTACAAAACATTTGTTTGTCGCTTTGCGAGTTTTCATCCATTGTCTGAGAAACGGGGAGAAGTTTCAAACATTTTGGCCGCGAGGTGAGGCCGCCGGTGTAGGCCTAGTTGGTATTTTAATTACTAGGAATTCGGATGGAGTACAGACTTCATCGAAATTGGTGTGTGCCCGCGGCGTGCTCTCACGACCCCGGGGAAATTTTTTGGTAAAGTTTGGCACAGGTTTTGATGATTGTTCCTTCCAAACCGGAGCATCTCACATGAAGGACCATGGTTTCCAAAAGGAGACGTGTCAATTCAAACTCCAGTGGTCGGTGACTTCATCGTTTGGCCTCCTAAAAATTTCCATGGTACGCATTCACCATTGTACCACTGGTTTGATTTTCTAACGCATTTCAGGTATCATTTGCTATATTTAAGGCATATTTTGACTTTAACGTGCAATTTGTGGATATAAATAAAATCATAATCGGAACTGCATGTGCTATAGAAAGGGATGAGGATCGTCGTTCGATCAAGGAGAATCCAATGGTGCAGACGTACGATCCGTGGGGTTTGGTTTCTGGCCAATCAGAACGCACGACTCAGATCACGCGCGTGGCAGTGGGGGGGCGTCGGCCACTGTTTAGTGGACACATGGCTTTCGTGAGTGAACCGAGTGCTATTTGAAAACATTTACATTAACTAACAACATATTCCCAAAGGACGATGATCGTTGGGGGATATTGGAGCCGGACTGCAATGAGCAATTCAATATGTTAGAACCACAAGACATAAAACCGGATATATGTATGGTGTCTTTGGATACTTACGATCCGGCCAGGGGCTTCTGCCTGGGGCACCATTCGGGGATGGCGTCGGCGTCTAATTCGGAATCATCTGAAAAGGAGAGTTTCCCCTTCTTGGACGCCTCCGCCTCTAGGTCCATGGAAGCCGCCCTCTTCTTCTTTCCCCCCTTAAGGGTAAAATTTCTCTCTTCCTCCTCTTCATCTTCGTCATGAGAGGAGAGAGTCTTGGTGTCTTCGGACAGAATGTCCGAAGCGCCTTTACGGCGGAGCCACCTCTAGACTCCTTGCCCTTCTTCCTGGCCTTCTTCTCTAGTGCCTGATACGGCACCAGAACCAGCATCCTCGTCAACAGAGGAAAGGCTGAGTCTTTAGGTAGCGGAGCCAGACATTGGATCCGCTCCGCCTTCTTTGTCCGGCCCTGTGTGAAGAATGGAAAGCTTAGTATACTCCTTGGATTTACAAATTAAGGCTCTTAAACAACTTACGGGAGTGGCCGGATGAGCACAGTCGAGGCCGAGGTCTTCGGTCGTTTTCGGCCACGACTTCTGAGCCTTGAAAAGAAGCTTCAATATGTCTTCATGTGTTGTGTCGAAGAACCGTTGCATGGTCCAAGGACTGGTCGGGTCGAATTCCCACATATACAGAGTCCAGCATTGGTAGGGGAGAATCCGGCGAAAAAGCATCACCTGGATCACGCTGGCAAAACTGGTGTTCTTGTCTATCATACCCTTGACATGCTTCTGCAGCGTCATCACCTCGTCGGACGACGCCTAATCCAGGCCCTTGTTGAGCCATGATGTAAGCCGCATTGGAGGCCCGGACTTGAACTCAGGAGCGGCGGGCCATGTGGCGTCACGGGGTTCCATGACATAGAACCACTCCTGGTGCCATCCCTTGACGGTCTCCACGAAGGTCCCCTTGGGCCAGGTGACGTTTGGAAGCTTGATAACCATGGCGCCGCTGCACTCCGTGTGTTGACCATCAACCACCTTCCGCTTCACATTGAAGACCTTGAGCCACAAGCCGAAGTGGGGGGATGTGGAGGAATGCCTTGCACACGATGATAAACGCCGAAATGTTGAGAAAGGAATTTGGGGCTAGATCATGGAAATATAGCGCGTAGTAAACATGAGAACACGGACAAAAGGATGGAGGGGAAATACTAGTCCGTGAAGGAAATGGGGGATGAACACTACCCTCTCATTAGGCTCCGGGGTGGGAATGATCTGCTTCTTGGTAGGGAGCCGGTGGGCTATGTCCACAGCCAAGTACCCTGCTACCCGGAGCTCCTTGATGTTCTCTTCTGTAACAGAGGAAGCCATCCACTTGCCCTGCGCTCCAGATCCGGACATGGCTAGAATGTTTTGGTGGCGATGGAAAAGATTGAAACTTGGGTGCTGGAGCTCGAGAGCAGATGGGCTGAGGAGGCAGAAGGCGTGCGATAAAAAGATGGATCCTTATCTTCTTATAAAGGTAGTGGCTATCAAACGTCCCCCCGCCCCCCTCATAAGCCTTAAACCTCGCCTATTCCAAAGGGGACGTGCGAACGACACGGTTGGATTACCCAAATTCGTATTTATGAGAATCCCGTGATAAGGGGACATGATCTCTGCCTTGACAAGGAATGTCAATTGTCGTGCCTCGAAACGCGAAGCAGGGCTGTCAAACGGTTCGGAATAATAACATGGCCAGGACATAACACCTCACCAAAAAAATTGCCAGTGGACATGGCTTACTTTGTTTTTAAGTATTTTTTCCCTTACAGCTTAGGGTTGTAATTATTAAACAGAGCCGAATATAGCTCTTATGTGCGGAAGACTGCTTTGGAGTATTCGGAGAAGGAACCCGCCTTGCAATGCCAAAGATAATCTGCGCGTCGGATACATCGTCATTGAAGTCCGGTTCAGGGGCTACTGAGGGAGTCCTGGATTATGGGGTCCTCGGGGAGCCGGCTTATGTTACATGGGTCGGACTAATGGGCCGTGAATATACAAGACAGAAGGCCCTCCCTCGTGTCTGGATGGGACTCTCCTTTGCGTGGATAGCAAGCTTGGCATTCGGATAATGTATCTTCCTTTCTCTGTAAATCGACTCTGTACAACCCTAGGCCCCTCCGGTGTCTATATAAACCGGAGGGTTTAGTCCGTAGTGAATCATCAACATCATACAGGCTAGACATCTAGGGTTTAGCCATTACGATCTCGAGGTAGATCAACTCTTGTAACCTCTATACTCATCAAAGTCAATCAAGCAGGAAGTAGGGTATTACCTCCATTAAGAGGGCCCGAACTTGGTTAAACATCGTGTCCCCTACCTCATGTTTCCTTTGATCCTTAGACGCATAGTTCGGGACCCCCTACCCGAGATTTGCTAGTTTTTACACCGACACCATGCCGCAACCAGCCCTACAGCCCAGGAGCAGCAAGATTCATCACTGCCACCCTCCGTGCAATGTGATGGACGCACCGCCACTTCGTCGCTGACTACGGCCACTGCTTCATCGTACCATGCCCATCGCGGGTCGGCAACCGAGCAGTCGGCGCTGCTCATGGCGCGTGAGCTTCTATGCTACCTTCCGGCCGTTGACCTCTATGAGGACTGGCTGGATCGCATCGCCGAGCTCGTCAGTGCTGCTGGAGAGGCTCCTGCGCTGTCTCGTTCACTGCCTCCCCAGCAGCCCCAGCCGGGCGACGTGACTCACGTCGCGACTCCTCCTCCTCTCTGGCAAGATGTCGTCCCCGAGCCAAGGCGTGAGGCCTCTCAGCACAACCATCCGTGAAGGGCGCCCGCACGTGATGAAGATAGCTGTCGGGTCATGCAGCGGCCCGAGGGTGAGGCGAGTGCGCTCCCAGCTCCTCAGGCGCCCCCGCGTCAAGACCGTGTGTAGCCTGAGGTGGTTGCGTGTGGGCGTCAAGACCTGGCTCCCCCTCCGCGGTGGTCCCTTGTGGCCAAGGCGGGTTGCCGAGCATTCACTCCAGAGCTTCACCGTGTCGTCTGGCCCGGCAAGTTCAAGCCGGATCTGCCTCCGCACTACGATGGCAATCCCGACCCGGCCGAGTTCCTTCAGCTCCATGAGCTAAGCATTGAGGCGCCGAGTGGTGATGAGAAGGTCATGGCAAACTGGTTCCCCATGGCTCTCAAGGATGGAGTGCCTTCATGGCTCCTGAACCCCCGTGGGATCGTTATCCTCCTGGCACAAGCTGCGGGAGCGTTTCATCGCCAACTTCCAAGGCACCCGCGACCGTGCACCTGCAGCTGGCGACCTGCGGTGGATCAAAGAACAACTAGGAGATACCTTGCACAAATACATCCAGTGCTTCACCAATGTCGGCCTCAAGATCCCCAAGGTGGCGGATGAGGCCATCATCTCAGCGTTCACTGATGGCGCCTGGGACGTCAAGATGAAGGAGGAGCTCGCCATACATGAGGACTTGTGCTCAGCTCTGGAGATGTTCAATAAGGCGAATAGGTGCGCGAGGGAAGAAGAAGGCCGTCTCTCGCTCCTCGAGCTCCCTGAGGCCGACCCAGAAGACAAGAAGCCAAGGGAAGGGCGTGAAGCGCAAGGGCCTGGTGGTGCTCGTGGCCGAGCCTGCGATGAATCGCGGCTGTGATCACCCTGAGTCTTCCAAAGGCAACCGCCTGTTCTGTGTCTTCGACAACATGCACTGCCAAGAGCTCAGAGCCATCCGGGATGGGCGCCTTGGCCGTCGCCCTGAGTGCAACGACCATGGCTATGGCCGTGGAGGAGGTCGTGGTGGAGGCCGCTGGGACGATCATGGCCCCTGTCAAGGCTGTCGCGACCAGCCTCGTGAGGACCGTTGGCAAGACCAGCCACGCGACAGTCCATGGTGGGACCAGCCTCAGGGTAATGCTGGCCTCCCTACATTGCCACCGTCACCAAGAAGGAATGACGACCACCGCCAGGACGATGGGCACTTCCAGGAGCCTCCTGCTATCGCCTGCATCCTGGGAGGTCTCAGGCCCCCACCTCCCATCGCATCTTCCAGCAGTTTGCTTGTGAGATGAACGCGACCCTCCCCAAGCTCGAGGCATCGCGTCCACTCAGGTGGTCCAAGTACTCCATCACCTTCGACTCTTCAGACCAGCTCAAGTGCGCGACCACTTCAAGCACGCTCCCAATGCTCTGCTCACCAACCATCAACAACATTCTCGTCACCAACACACACATTGATGGAGGCGCTGGGCTCAATGTCCTCTCCGTTGAGACATTTGACAGGCTCCGGGTGCCATACGACCAGCTTCAGCCCACCAAGCCATTCTCAGGAGTGACTGATGGCTCTACTCACCCCATAGGGCAGATTCGTCGCCCCGTCACCTTTGGCAACCGCGACAACTACCACACCGAGCTCATCAACTTTGACCTCGCTCAAATTCGCCTGCCGCACAATGCCATCCTCAGTTACCCAACCCTCGCCAAGTTCATGGCAGCAACTCACCACGTCTACAATGTCCTCAAGATGCCAGGAAGATGCGGCATCATCACGGTCGCCTGCGAGAGAAGGACGTGGTGTGCTCCCTCGAGCGTGCCTACCAGGCTGCGGCGGTCGAGAGCTTGGATGCGAGGGCGCCACCCACCCCCCTAAGGTCACCCCCAAGAAGAAGAAGAAGCTCCTCCTCAGGGGCCCTCAGGAGGCTGGGGTGCCTGATGATCGCGCTTCAGGCCCCTCGCCCTCTGTTGGGGCGCCTTTCCCTCTCGCGTAGGAAGGCGCACCCGCCGCCCCCTCAGGTTGGGCTCGGGGGCTCTTATCTATAGGGCCTCTGGCCTGGCCAGCGTCACGAGGGAGGCGTGCGGGCACCATGTGGAGGTGTGCTTCAAGGCATGCTCCGGGAGCAAGGCACAGGGTGCGAAGCACCAAGCGTGCAGGAGTTCATCATCAGGGCAATCGAGGATCTTCAGGAGGCACGGGCCATGCGAGGAGAGCGCCGGCCCGCGTCTCAAAGTGCAGCTGCCGCCCAGGATGCGAGCGGCGAGCAGCGCATCTGCATCAACATCCCGGGCCTCAATAGAGCTGCTTCTCAAGAGCTCTTCTGGCTGTCCCGCATCGGCCGGTGCACAGGCCACCCGCATAGCTATATTTGCATGCCGTTCGGCCTGCCGAGCGCAGTTGTGTCACTCCAACGCTGCATGCAGGGCATCCTGGTGTCTCATGAAGCCAGGTGTCAGGCAATCCTGACGGAGGGAGAGCGGAGCCTCCGGAGCCCCCCAAGGCTCAAGAGCTTGCTGGCTCATGAGGAGCAACTTCTGCTGTGCGCATCTCCAGCTACATCAACACATCTACCCCAACGGCGCCAAGTGACATTTTAGTTTGTTCAGTTGAGGGTGCCCCTCAGGATGCATTATCCTCAAGTTGTATGGGTCCGCCCTGCAGCATGTATCATTTTATGCATCTATCAAAACTGGCCTCGCCTTATCATGATTACCCGCATCATCTCCATTATCCTGTTATTCTCAGAGCCGCCTTGTGCGGCCTCTGCGCGTTGCTAACCCGCCTTGAGTTCATCTTGCAACGGGGGCTATTGGCACGGTGCATGTGCTCGGGTCCATCCCTGCAGTGCTAAAAAACCTGAGAGACTGAGCTCTGGCTCGCCGCCTGCACCACACATGTCATCTCACTGGGTCCTTAGTGCCTTCTCCACCTCGCGAGAAGATCATAGGTCGGCGAGCGCCACTGTATTCTATGCTTTCTTCCTCTGGCTAACCTGCTGGGACCTCCAAAGCTGGTGCAGCGAGTCACACTCACTCCAAGGCACCTACGCTAGGCCAGCCATCCCTTTTTCTATGCGATTCGCTTGCACATTAAAGGGGGAGCCCCTAAGCATCCCATCTCATGGCCCCTACTCGCCCTCGAGCCCTCACCCCCTGGCCTTGTCCACGACATTGCAACCTGGCATACCAGCGGCGACTGAGCCTTGCTCGAGAGCCGGGACCCGAGGACGTAGAGCACCTAGATGAGCGAGGAAGAAGGGGTCGGTGCAAGTCTCGCTTAGGGAATGTTGCAGTTCTGGAAATGCGGCTGAGCATCACGCGAAGGCTGCCCCCGCAACACCAGGATAACCACGGGTCGCCAAGATAAGTCTTCAAACATGCACAAAGTGTGCATCTCATGATCAGTGTCACAATCCTCGTGTTCTTGCTAGGGCAAGGATGCTTCCCTTTCATTCTTTTGGAAGCTGCTTGCACATCAAAGGGGACCTCCTGAGCATCGCGCCTCAGGTCTCTCACCGAACCTCGGTCCGCTCACCTCCTGGCCTTGACCATAGCATCGCGACCTGGCATACCAACGATAGTTGAAGCCTACCTGGGGACTGGGTCCTGTCGACGTAGAGCACTAAGCTACCGGGAGAATGAAAGGGCGGTCGTTTCATAGTGGGGGATGCAAGCGTAACACTAATTGGAGAATAATAGCGACTAAGCAAAAGCATCACAGTTTTTACATACCCCCGAGGTGTCCATCATGACATATTGCAGGGCTGAGACAAAAGAGGAAGTCCTAAGGAAACCGTGTCCTCAACGGCTTCACCGACGATGCCGGGCTGACGTCATTCCTGAGGTGCAGGCGCGACGGCTCGTAGCTGACATCGTCCCTCAAATCGTGCTCGGAGGAGGCGTTGCTACTATCAGAAGATGTGTGGCCACTGTCGGAGGAGTCGCTGACATAGCCAAGGGCAAGTTCTCCGCACTCACCTCCCTCAGGGCAGCAACCCAGGCGCCGACCTTCCTCGTCGAAGACCTTGAAGAAGAGTGTTAACGCCACGTCATACTCAAAGTGGATGGCATGGCCCCCCTCAAGGCGGCAGGCGCAGGCGATCGCGCCCCACCCCTGGGTCATGAAGGCATCGTCAGCCTCGACGACCTCGACCTCTGCCTCCGTAGCCTGATCGCAGCATCCGTTGTGGTGCAGCCACAGCTGAACGGGCCCCCTCGGCGATATCTCCCCCACGAAGAGCCTCAGGAGGCGAATCCATGTGCGTGGCGGCATTGCCGCCCACACCATGAACTCGCGGGCCGTGCCTTCGACCTTGGTCCACGAGTGAGGCATCCCCACGGCTACAACTTGCCCTCCTCCACGGCCCTAGTCCTCGCGGCGCCGGTTGTCGCTCCCATGCGCAGGACCTGACGCACGGGCATAAAGGGGAATCGAGAAGCCTGGCGGAGCCCGTTCATGCCAAGGTTGCGTCATCACGGCCTCATCGGCGCCACCCCGGGAGTGAACCGGCTTTTTCTTCAGCGGGAGCAGCTCGGGTTTCACCTGTGGGGCCTTCCCCTTCTCCGCCGCGGTGAACCTCCTAATCGGCACCATGGACGCGCTGGTAAGACGGTGGAGAAAGAAGAAGGAGAAGCAAGAAGCGAGAAGGCGAAGACGGGTACACTACTAGGAAAACCCTTACGAGTAGCGCTAGTTTTTTTGCTATTAATAGCGCGGGCAGGCGCACTACTGCTACGGCGCTATAGCTATTTTGTAGCAGTAGCGCTTGTTCAGGCCATCGCTACTGGTATGTTCATTTACTAGTAGTGCGCCCCTGGAAAGCGCTACTGGTAAATGAGCGTTACTAGTAATATTTTGGCCCGCGCCACTGCTAAAATTTATGTTTTTTTTATATTTGGGCGTTGTACATGTTTAAATAGATATATCTTTTATACAATAACAACTCATCATGAACTAGTCTGTTTAAATAGCATATTCATTACCACTAGTCATCACCACCAAATAATGTTCGTCAATGAGACATCATATATATAACAAGTTGGTCACTAGTCATAATCACAACTCCTCATCCTCCTCATCAACTCTAACACATTGCATCACATAATAACACATTCTACCTAGGACCTACTCCTCTCATTGGACCTACTCTACCGTCTCTTAGGTAAAATATCATAAAACAAGATAGGCATTGACTCTTCATTAAGGAAAATTGACTCTCCATAATGAAGAACGGAGATCATCCTATCTCCAAGTCTTGGCCTACGCACAATGTTGCTTCCAAGTAGCTCTCTACAATGGTCGAAACATTTTTGCCAATCATTTATTATCATGGCTTCCTCGCTTTTAGAAATCCAGTATGGACAGGAGTGATGTGGATATTGTGGCTGACCTAGTTGTGGTGGCCGTAAGCTCATAACAGCAACACAACCTCTTGGCAACATCAGATGAGGCACACAATCCATGGGATTTTCTGTTCAAAACATAGTAATTGTAGTTAGCAATGTAGTTTACTTTTAGAAGAATTTCTGCAAAAGATGCACGGATGTCATAATAGTAGAAAATCTTACCATGCTATCTCCATTGATGTTACCGTAGCACACCGCTTGCACTAGTGGCACATATTGACCATAATTTTGAGGAATTTGATAATAGTTATTGTAATTCTCAAGATCAGTAAAAAATGCGATAAGACCATCTTTCTCCTTATAAGTTAATTGTGCTTCATAATTGTAGTAGTAGGTTCTGTCTACCATCTTTCGTACATTTTTTGAAGAATGAAAATAAGCTGTCAATGGAAATAAGCTGTTAAATATTTTGAAATAAACAATATAAATTACTTAATAAATATGTTTGAGAAACTCACACCGCGGTAGAACTAGAAGCGTGTCAACAAGGACCCAAATGGTCATATTCTTTTCGTTGATGTCAGGATCACCAAGATCGAAGGTGAGAAGCATACCCTCATGAAAATCATACGCCTTTCAAAGGGGTTCCCAATTCAGGCAACCAAAATTGGATGAGTTCACAGAATTGTATAGATTTACAGCAAAATCATAACCATGATGGGTCCTTAGTTGAATTATCTTTGTCTCCATGCTTTCATGATCTTCAAAACCCATCTTCTCCAAGACATAGCGTCTTGCATGGCATGGGATAAGCTAGTTGAATTGTAAAAGACGGAAATTACACGTTGAAGAAGTAGAGAAGTCGTGCAAAAATAACAAAAAACACTTGTCATCGTTGCGTACCGTATCAACATCGAAGGCCTCTTGGAGCTTGATGCTGAAGCGCCGACCTTCTACCAGTTGAGGCCTGTTGCACAGACCGCGCTCATCTTCGCAGTAATCGCACATAGCGAATTCCCTTTCGTCATCAGACATTTCCTAATAGGTAATTAATAATCCATCATCGAATACATATATAGTAGTTTGTAGCAAAGATCATCATATAACAACTAGAACACCTAAAATTTGTAGTTTGTAGTAGTTTGTAGCAAAGATCATCATCGAACCTAGTTTGTAGAAAAGATCATCATATAATCCATCATCGAATACATATATAGTAGTCTGTAGCACAAACCACACTCATCTTTTGCATTCAATAAGCAAAATAACTAATAGGTAATTAATAATCCATCATCGAATATATATATAGTAGTTTGTAGCAAAGATCATCATATAATATCATAAATACATCTTGAATAATAGCTCCCCTAGGTTCAGTGGGCCGCGGTGGACACCCAAAGAGAAGGAACCATCACAGGATCATAGCTCCGGTGAGATCCCGAAATAAACTGCCAGGTATTGGAGAACCTGTCGTTCGCCAACGAAACCAAGTAGCGATGGACGTGCGTGTTCTCCTCCGTGACATGGTGCTATACCACCTGTGTGGGTGACTCAAGCCTCTGCACCGATGCAGGCCCACGTGACCGCCACCAAAGAAGCTCCGGCTTGACAACGGGCTGGCTCCTCACTAAGCTGCGCTCACCAGAAGGTAGCACAACCCAGTACCAGCCCGGCGGAGCCCAGTCCCGGACATGGCCCCTCGGCTCAAGCACGAGTCCTCCGTCGAGTCGACGACGAGGATGCGGAATAGGCATCGTCGACGTCGATAACAAAATGCTTAATTATGAACACAAAATTAATAAACACCTAGCAAAATTCGGCATGACCTTTGCTAAAAGCAGGACATATCGAGCGCCTGAAATTTGCCAGAACGTAAACGAATCGACATTTCTGGCAAAACATAGGCCACTCGGTTAAAAAAACTAAGATTGTGACATCTTCAAAATATGACATATATCCACTTCAAATTTGCATCTAATAGGAATAATTGTTTTTACTAAAAAATAACAACAAATGTGATAGTTCAAAATATGATCGTAAGATTAACTAGCTAGGGTTCATACTACATTATCCTAAGATTCATACTACATTATCCTAAGATTAACTAGCTAGGGTTCATACTACATTATCCTAAGATTAAACAACTAAGATTAAACACCTAAGATTAAACAACTAAGATTAGAAACCTACATTATCCTAAGATTCATACTACATTATCCTAAGATTAACTAGCAGCTAGGTTTCATACTACATTTTCCTATCATTAAACAACTAAGACTAAAAACCTAAATTTTTCAACCTGCTAGGGTTCAAAAGAAACTAGGGAGGAGGAGGAAGGAGGGAGGAGGATGTACCTCTCGGTGGAGGAGGGCCGGCGCGGGGGCCGGGGAGACTGGCGGGGGAGGAGGCCGACACGGGGGAGGGCGGCCGGCGGGGAGGAGGGCCGGCGATGGGAGAGGGCGGCCGACGCAGGGAGGAGGGTCGGC